>NC_042970.1:32719685-33019685 GCF_901001165.1 Salmo trutta | reverse complement strand
TTCCTCTTTTTCATGACTCTTTTATATAGTACACGCTTTTAGTTTTTGTTGTCCTAGGCAAACCTGCTAAAATGCTTGCTCGCTAGCCTAACTTCCTTTCATGGGCAACGATGTGCCAGGCCAGCTAGTTAACATTAACCTATTACATCTAGCTACATATTGAACTTCCATTCTCTCAGGCCAGGGGAACAATGTATGAATTTTTGGCTTCCCTTGCATTCAATGCTACGGGCGGCAACAATGTCATATTCCTTCTGACCAGACAACATCAGATAGATATGCTACACATTCTTAGACAGAGGTGCGCTGTTTCACTTGCTCGTATGCTTTCTCCAGTGAGATATATTCAGCCTCTTGCGAGTTGAATGAAAATTATGAAGCACAGAGAGACTAAAGATTTTTATTTTATTTTGGAATTTTAGGGGGGGAAGCCTGACTTCACCGAATTCTTGTTCTTTGTTGATATGAACCTGCAACCAGTCAAAATCTATTGAGCAGTCAGTATTGTTAATAAATGGAAAGCACAATGTTCAGGGCCATACAATTTGTCCATTGTACAGTATACAGCCTACAATGCACTGTACTACAGTATACAATACTAAAAGGGACAAAAATCAAAGGAGTAAAGTGATCAATGTGCTTCTTCTTGTCTTTGGGCTGGGTCAGGCCGGAGCACTTCGTCGACATCACAAGCAATATTGTCCCTCCTGAGGCAACAGGGGAAGAAGCCTCTTGTGTGCCGTATCCAGCCCTGACATGATTCCTCACCTATATCACCACAGGCTAAATCCATGGCTTGCAGCAGATTTACTCTGGTGTAGGGTTGTCTATCATACACTTTCCATCTCCAAGAGGAGAAAAACTCCTCAATCGGATTCAGGAAAGGCGAGTATGGAGGGAAGTTCATAAACTGCCCATTGATGTTAAACCATTCCCTTATCTGAGCAGCTCGGTGGAAACTGACATTGTCTCACACTATCACATAGGTGGAAATGGGATTCTCATTTAGCTCGTGACCCTGCTGCTCTTGAACCTGCTGCTCAAATAAAATATCTCTTAGATTGGCAATAAATGTTAGAAGGTGCTGGGTGTTATATGGCCCGAGTGTAACATGGTGATGTAGAACACCATGGTTGCTGATAGCAGCACAGATTGTGACATTGCCACCTCGTTGACCAGGGACTTCAACAATGGCCCGCTGTCCAATCATGTTTCGGCCTCTCCTTCTCCTCTTTGTTAGATTGAAGCCTGCTTCATCGACGAAGATGAACTCATGGGGTCTGTCCAAGGATTCTAGGTCAAATATTGTCTGTGTAGAAATACAGTATACTGTATGTAGGATTTTGTAAGTCGTACAGAGACAGTGCTATACTGTAGAGTACAATTAGGCCTACTGTATGCACTTCTGATGCACATACATTGTATGTACTGAAGAGTAATGTCATTCACATAGTATGTGTTAGTACTGTAGACAATCTGGATTACAGTAAATGTTTCTGAATGTACACTTACTTGCACATACTGAGCTCGCAGTTCTTTCACCCTTGGTGAGTTGCGGTCAAAAGGTACTCTGTATACTTGTTTCATTCGCATCCTGTTACGATGGAGGACACGGTCAATTGTGGAAATGCTCACAATGTCGATTCCCTGGAAGTGTGTGTAGTTTTGTATCACTCGTTCCTGGATTTCTCTGAGTCGTATTGCATTATCTTGAAGGACCATGCCAACTATAACGGCCTCTTGCTCCCGAGTGAATATAGCTGTCCTTCCACCTGCATGTGGCAGCCTTGCAATTCTACAAAAAGTAGTGCAGTTACAAAACATATTCATGCAGTACAATACATACAGTGATTTACTTTACAAATGTCTATTGAAACAGCTGCATATAGTGTAGTACAGTAAATTTGTAATTACAAAAATACAGTAGTATACTGTACCTGTTCTCTTCTCTGAATGTCCTTACTATGGTGAACACAGAAAATCGACTCAAATTGGGTTGCACTCTAAGTCCTGCTTCCCTCATTGTCAGTCCATGGACAAGAACATGGTCTATAACTGTTGCTCGAATTTCATCAGATATTTCCACTCTTTGTCTTCCTCTTCGTCCTCCTCTTCTGCTTTCTTGCCCTCCTCTTCCTCCTCGTCGCCCACCTCGCATACGCACTCGTCCTCGTCCTCTCACATTGTTTCTTCTATCCATTCTCAGACTTTCTCCTTCCCACCTTCAACAACCTGTTTGCTCTCTGAACTGGCTTATATTGGTTGTGTCACATCATTTGAAACAGGTTAAATCAATTTTGAGTGGTTGTGTTCAATCAATGACATGTGTTCTCTATTTGTATTTGATTGTTGCCACTTGTGTTTACCAGTATGGATGACATGTGCATTAGAGTGCAGAATGTGTTTTGAGAAGGAGAACGTGTTTAGAGTTTTGCTGAAAAGTCTAAGTGAGATCTGCAAATTGTGTTTTACCATGTGAAATGGTTTAAGGTATGGAAAACAGACTGCATAATTAGCTAAATGAGTCCAGGCAACTGAGAACTTTGTTCAGCCAATGGGTTTTAGTGTTTTAGCATTATTGAGAAAAACTGTATTAATCTGTGACCCTTATGCAATTACAGGCAGGGTGGGAAATCAACACCAGCCACCAACCAAATGCTGGTAGATTTTGGCATTGGCTGGTAGACTGTCTATTCTTACCAGCCACGTTGGCAGGTGGTCACACAGTTGTTGTTTTGTTATCCGATTTTGCAGATTATTTTTCTCAGACCTTTCTTTCTCAAGACTAAATATCCCGAAGCCTCTGTGCATGTGCGGATAACATTCTGCACGTGTTTTCTTTACCTCTACTTTTCACACATTGTTGTGGTCTCCTTCCTTTCACATTTCTCACTGTCAATTGTGAATGATAATGATAATCATTTTTACAGGTGAAATGGCCATGGAGCATCTGCATACCAATAATGTGATTTTAATCAGTTTCATGAGGATATATGCATTTAGATCTTTATACAGTGTTGTTTGAAATAGCCTACAGTGTTTTGAATGATGTACAGTGAGCACATTTTAGAGCAGATGGTGTAAACAAACTGTAGCATAGCCTACCTGTGTATTTTGCCTAGTGGTGCACGCTGTTGAGTTTTGGCCACATGAGAAAAATGCGGTGGTGTTTGTGTCTTACAGTAATGCAATACTATGCTTTTACATTCGGTTATGTTATGTAGAATATTATTATTATGTGATCATGCAGACTTTAAACAAGCACCAATAGCCAGAGTAGCCTTACCTCTACAAGTAGAACCAGAGACTGCATCATGTAGAGCATAAACACATGCACAGAACGTGATCTGCACATGTGCAGAAACTTCGGCATCTTTAGTCCAGAGAACAAAGGCCCAAGAAAAGTCTGATTCACAGCCACTCCGAAAAAAAATGTGTGTGTGTGTGATACATTTTCATTATGATTTTTTTCTAAAAGAAATGTGGCTTGTAAAATATTTGATTGGCTGGTAAAATCTGGACCTCCACCAGCCAATGTTAATTTCACATTCTGATTACAGTACTCATTACAGCTATAACCATACACACAGAGACATACACACTCATGACACATTCCTAGTGGCGCCACCACTGCTGGGCAATGGCTGTAAGGCGATAGAGGGAGCGGGAACTGAGCTTGAACTGGATGAGAAGCAAAGGGAAAAGAAGAGAGGATTAGATACATCTCACTACCATGACTCATTGAGGCTGTCTAGACTATTATTAGTACAGAGAAGAAGGGGGGCTTTTACACAGGGAGAGATGGAGGCGACTGCTGTTGTTGGATCGTGGTAACTGGAAAGAAGGGGAGGTTGTCACTGATCATGATCAGACGATGACATACAGAAACTATTTCTACTCTTTCAGCAGTAAGACTGTGGCCTATTCTACTTTGCTCGCTCCCTTTCCTGCTCCCGCTCCCTCCCCCTCTCTCTGTGGAGGTAGTGGCATGGCTATATTTAAGCTGCCCTCTTCCAGTCAGCATACTCTCATTCTCTGGCACTACCTCTGCTTCTCTTTCTCTCCTATTAAACGCTCCAACTGTTTTTAGCAATCCAACTGAAGGTTCTAGTCCACCCTCCCTCCCTCTTTCAGAATCTTTAAAAGTTTCTCTTCTCATTAATAGTTCATCTGTCGTCCCCCCGTCCCCCCCCCCGTCCCCGTCTGGAGATGGCTGTTCCAGTTCTTGTGCTTTTCTACTCTATCTCTATGTCCCTCCGGAGTGTACGTACAGTGCCTTCCAAAAGTATTCAGACCCCTTCAGACCACATACAGTCATGGGCAAAAGGTTTGAGAATGACACAAATATAAATTTTCTGCTGCCTCAGTTTGTATGATGGCAATTTGCATATACTCCAGAATGTTATGAAGAGTGGTCAGATGAATTGCTATTAACTGCAAAGTCCCTCTTTGCCATGCAAATTAACTGAATCCCAAAAAAACATTTCCACTGCATTTCAGCCCAGCCACAAAAGGACCAGCTGACATCATGTTAGTGATTCTCTCGTTTACACAGGTGTGAGTGTTGACGAGGACAAGGCTGGAGATCACTGTGTCATGCTGATTGAGTTCGATTAACAGACTGGAAGCTTCAAAAGGAGGATGGTGCTTGGAATCATTGTTCTTCCTCTGTCAATCATGGTTACCCGCAAGGAAACACGTGCCGTCATTGCTTTGCACAAAAAGGGCTTCACAGGCAAGGATATTGCTGCCAGTAAGATTGCACCTAAATCAACCATTTATCAGATCATCAAGAACTTCAAGGAGAGCAGTTCAATAGTTGTGAAGAAGGCTTCAGGGCGCCCAAGAAAGTCCAGGAAGTGCCATGACCGTCTCCTAAAGTTGATTCAGCTGTGGGATCGGGGCACCATCAGTACAGAGCTTGCACAGGAATGACAGCAGGCAGGTGTGAGTGCATCTGCCCGCACAGTAAGGTGAAGACTTTTGGAGGATGGACTGGTGTCAAGAAGGGCAGCAAAGAAGCCACTTCTCTCCAGGAAAAACATCAGGGACAGACTGATATTCTGCAAAAGGTACAGGGATTGGACTGCTGAGGACTGGGGTAAAGTCATTTCCGCTGATCAATCCCCTTTCCGACTGTTTGGGGCATCCGGAAAAAAGCTTGTCCGGAGAAGACAAGATGAGCGCTACCATCAGTCCTGTGTCATGCCAACAGTAACGTATCCTGAGACCATTCATGTTTGGGGTTGCTTCTCAGCCAAGGGAGTGGGCTCACTCACAATTTTGCCTAAGAACACAGCCATGAATAAAGAATGGCACCAACACATCCTCCGAGAGCAACTTCTCCCAACCATCCAGGAACAGTTTGGTGATGAATAATGCCTTTTCCAGCATCATGGAGCACCTTGCCATAGGGCAAAAGTGATAACTAAGTGGCTCAGGGAACAAAACATCGATATTTTGGGTCCATGGCCAGGAAACTCCCCAGACCTTAATCCCATTGAGAACTTGTGGTCAATCCTCAAGAGGCGGGTGGACAAACAAAACCCCACCAATTCTGACCAACTCCAAGCATTGATTATCTAAGAATGGGCTGCCATCAGTCAGGATGTGGCCCAGAAGTTAATTGAAACCATGCCAGGGCGGATTCCAGAGGTCTTGAAAAAGAAGGGTCAACACTGCAAATATTGACTCTTTGCATCAACTTCATGTAATTGTCAATAAAAGCCTTTGACACTTATGAAATGCTTGTAATTATACTTCAGTATTCCATAGTAACATCTGACAAAAATATCTAAAGACACTGAAGCAGCAAACTTTGTGAAAAGGAATATTTGTGTCATTCTCCAAACTTTTGGCCACGACTGTAGGTGTACAGGGGCCCATTGTCAGCAACCGTCGCTCCTGTGTTCCAATGGCACGTTGTGTTATCTAATCCAAGTTTATAATTTTAAAAGACTAATTGATCATTAGAAAACCTTTTGCAATTATGTTAGCACAGCTGAAAACTGTTGTTCTGATTAAAGAAGCCGTAAAACTGGCCTTCTTTAGACTAGTTGAGTATCTGGAGCATCAGCATTTGTGGGTTCGATTACAGGCTCAGAATGGCCAGAAACAAAGAACTTTCTTCTGAAACTCATCAGTCTATTCTTGTTCTGAGAAATGAAGGCTATTCCATGCGAGAAATTGCCAAGAAACTGACGATCTCATACAACGCTGTGTACTACTCCCTTCACAGAACAGCGCAAACTGCCTCTAATCAGAATAGAAAGAGTGGGAGGCCCCGGTGCACAACTGAGAAAGAGGACAAGCACATTAGAGTGTCTAGTTTGAGAAGCAAGTCCTCAACTGGCAGCTTCATTAAATAGTACTCGCAAAACACCAGTCTCAATGTCAACAGTGAAGAGGTGACTCCGGGATGCTGGCCTTCTAGGCAGAGTTGCAAAGAAAAAGCCATATCTCAGACTGGCCAATAAAAAGAAAAGATTAAGATGGGCAAAAGAACACAGACACTGGACAGAGGAAGATTGGAAAAAGTGTTATGGACAGATGAAGTTTGAGGTGTTTGGATCACAATGAAGAACATGCTGGAGGATTGCTTGACGCCATCTGTCAAGCATGGTGGAGGCAATGTGATGGTCTGAGGGTGCTTTGGGGTAAGAAGGAAGGCTATCACTCCATTTTGCAACGCCATGGCATACCCTGTGGACGGCGCTTAATTGGAGCCAATTTCCTCCTACAACAGGACAATGACCCAAAGCACAGCTCCAAACTATGCAATAACTATTTAGGGAAGAAGCAGTCAGCTGGTATTCTGTCTATAATGGAGTGGCCAGCACAGTCACCGGATTTCAACCCTATTCAGCTGTTGTGGGAGCAGCTTGACCGTATGGTATGTAAGAAGTGCCCATCAAGCCAATCCAACTTGTGGAAGCATGGGGTGAAATCTCTTCAGATGAACTCAGCTAATTGACAACTAGAATGCCAAAGGTATGCTAGGCTGTAATTGCTGCAAATGGAGGATTCTTTGACAAAAGCAATGTTAAAGGACATAATTATTATTTCAATAAAACATTCCTGATGGGAGAGCATAATATACAAGAAAATTCTCAAAGCTGCTAATGAGAACCTTGACAACCTTGTACCTAGCCAGTAGGGATTCCGGTGGGGTGCCCCCACCCAGGCAGTGGCAGTGCTGGCAACACTAGCTGCAGTAACCCATGGGGAGGGGGTCACACTCAGACATTCAGAGAGGGGGCATTTTATTGTAGCCATGGTGACACAAAATCAAAGGTTTGACTGCACAGAGATGCTTGGGAATATGGTCACTACAGGGAACCATGTGTGGGTGTTTCAGGGGAAGGGGATATATCTGACCTCCATCACCTAGGATGTGACAATGGTTAATCAAATCTCCCCATTTCTGCCCATTTTTTGCTCAATTTTGCAGGCCTTCTCATACAGCTGCAACTGCATATGCATTCGTAAAATCAAGACCTTTCTTCGAGTTGGGCTCTGGGATGATGCAACTGTTGAGAATCTGAGTCTATGGTTGTGGAGGAAATGGGTTGAGTGTGTATGAGTGTGTGTGTATCCCACAACTGTTGCGAGGGAGGAAAAGATGTTAGGGACAATATAGGATATATCACAATAATTGTTTGCTAAAATAATAATTGCTTGCCATAATGTACTTTTGGTAATGGCGAGACTGGTGAGAGGTAAAAATAATTTGCATAAACTGCCTACATTACTACAAATATGAATAGCTATTTATGGAAAATAAGAAACAGGATTTTTAATATATATATATTTTAATGGCTACAGTTGAAGTCAGAAGTTTACATACACTTAGGTTGAAGTAATTAAAACTACTTTTTCAACCACTCCACAAATGTCTTGTTAACAAACTATAGATTTGGCAAGTCGGTTAGGACATCTACTTTGTGCATGACACAAGTAATTTTTCTAACAATTGTTTACAGACAGATTATTTCACTTATACTTCACTGTATCACAATTCCAGTGGGTCAGAAGTTAACATACACTAAGTTGACTGTGCCTTTAAAAAGCTTGGAACATTCCCGA
The DNA here is from genome assembly GCF_901001165.1 of Salmo trutta. Taxonomy (NCBI): domain Eukaryota; kingdom Metazoa; phylum Chordata; class Actinopteri; order Salmoniformes; family Salmonidae; genus Salmo; species Salmo trutta. Next base: position 33,011,600 of record NC_042970.1, on the reverse strand, counting down.
AAATGATGTCATGGCTTTAGAAGCTTTGTTAGGCTAATTGATATCATTTGATTCCATTGGAGGTGTACCTGTGGATGTATTTCAAGGCCTACTTTCAAACTCAGTGCCTCTTTGCTTGACATCATGGGAAAATCAAAAGAAATCAGCCAAGACCTAAGAGAAAACATTGTAGACCTCCACAAGACTGGTTCATCCGTGGGAGCAATTTCCAAACACCTGAAGGTACCACGTTCATCTGTACAAACAATAGTATGCAAGTATAAACACCATGGGACCACGCAGCCGTCATACCGCTCAGGAAGGAGACGTGTTCTGTCTCCTAGGTGTACGTACTTTGGTGCGAAAAGTGCAAATCAATCCCAGAACAACAGCAAAGGACCTTGTGAAGATGCTGGAGGAAACAGGTACAAAAGTATTTATATCCACAGTAAACTATTCCTATATCGACATAAACTGAAAGGCCGCTCAGCAAGGAAGAAGCCACTGTTCCAAAACCACCATAAAAAAGATCGTAATCTTTGGAGAAATGTCCTCTGGTCTGATGAACCAAATATAGAACTGTTTGGCCATAATGACCATCGTTACGATTGGAGGAAAAAGGGGGATGCTTGCAAGCCGAAGAACACCATCCCAACCGTGAAGCATGGGGGTTTCAGCATCATGTTGTGGGGGTGCTTTGCTGCAGGAGGGACTGGTGCACTTCACAAAATAGATGGCATCATGAGGCAGGAAAATTATGTGGATATATTGAAGCAACAAGACATCATCAGGAAGTTAAAGCTTGGTCACAAATTGGTCTTCCAAATGGACAATGACCCCAAGCATACTTCCAAAGTTGTGGTAAAATGCCTTAAGGACAACAAAGTCAAGGTATTGGAGTGGCCATCACAAAGCCCTGACCTCAACCCTATTGAAAATTTGTGGGCAGAACTTGAAAAGAATGTGCGAACAAGGAGGCCTACAAACCTGACTCAGTTACACCAGTACTGTCAGGAGGAATGGGCCAAAATTCACCCAACTTGTTGTGGGAAGCTTGTGGAATGCTACCCGAAACGTTTGACCCATGTTAAACAATTCAAAGGCAATGCTACCAAATACTAATTGAGTGTATGTAAACTTCTGACCCACTGGCAATGTGATGAAAGAAATAAAAGCTGAAATAAAGAATTCTCTCTACTATTATTCTGACATTTCACATTGTTAAAATAAAGTGGTGATCCTAACTGACCTAAGACAGGGAAGTTTTACTAGGATTAAATGTCAGGAATTGTGGAAAACTGATTTTAAATGTATATGGCTAAGGTGTATGTAAACTTCTGACTTCAACTGCATATAGATATATATATTTACCCCAAAAAAATATATGGGGGATTGGAAATTATGCAGACAATTACATTGATGGAAGCAACAATCTATCTGCAATATTAAAGCTGATCCTCCCCCTAAATATTTTTTAATAAAAAAAAAAGAAAATCATTATTTATAACCTTGTCAACATCTTGACTATGTTTCCTATTCATTTTGCAACAAATTTCATTAATGTTTTCATGGAAAACGAGGAAGTGACGAGGAAGTGACCCCATATATATATATATATATATATATATTTGTTTTATCCAAAAAAAATTAGGTATTCAGACCCTTTGCTAAAAGACTCAAAATTGAGCTCAAGTGCATCCTGTTTGCACTGATCATCCTTGAGATATTTCTACAACTTGATTGGAGTCCACCTGTGGTGAATTAAATTGATTGGACATAATTTGGAAAGGCACACACCTGTCTACATAAGGTGTATGCCTTTCATGAGGTGGAAGGAATTGTCCGTAGAGCTACGAGACAGAATTGTGTTGAGCCACAGATATGTGGAAGGGTACCAAAACATTTCTGCAGCATTGAAGGTCCCCAATAACTCAGTGGCCTTGATCATTCTTAAATGGAAGAATATTAGAACCACCAAGACTCTTCCTAGAGCTGGCTGCCCAGCAAAACTGAGCAATCAGGGGAGAAGGGTCTTGGTCAGGTAGGTGACCAAGAACCTGATAGTCACTCTGACAGAGCTCTAGAGTTCCTCTGTGGAGATGGGAGAACCTTCCAGAAGTACAACAGTCTCTGCGGCACTCTACAAATCAGACCTTTATGGTAGAGTTACCAGACGGAAACCACTCCTCAGTAAAAAAACACATGACAGTCCTCTTGGAGTTTGCCAAACGGCACCATACAACTCTCAGACTATGAGAAACAAGATTCTCTGCTCTGATGAAACCACGATTGAACTCTTTCGCCTGAATGCCAAGCGTCACGTCTGGAAGAAACCTGGCACCATCTGTAAGGTGAAGCATGGTGGTGGCAGCATCATGCTGTGGGAATGTTTTTCAGTGGTAGGGACTGGGAGACTAGTCAGGATCGAGGCAAAGATGATCGAAGCAAAGTACAGAGAGATCCTTGATGAAAACCTGCTCCTGAGCGCTCAGGACCTCAGACTGGGGCTAAGGTTCACCTTCCAACAGTACCACGACCCTAAGCACACAGCCAAGACAACACAGGAGTGGCTTCAGGACAAGTCTCTGAATGTCCTTGAGTAGCCCAGCCAGAGCCCGGACTTGAACCCGATCGAACATCTCTGGAGAGACCTGAAAATAGCTGTGCAGCAATGCTCTCCATTCAAACTGGCAGAGCTTGAGAGGATCTGCAAAGAATAAATGGGAGAATCTCCCCAAATACAGGTGTGCCAAGATTGTAGCGTCATACCCAAGAAGACTCAAGGCTGCAATCGCTGCCAAAGGTGCTTCAACAAAGTACTGAGCAAAAGGTCTGAATTACTTATGTTAATGTGATATTTCAGTTTTACATTTTTTATAAATTAGCTAACAGTTCTAAATACCTGTTTTTGCTTTGTCATTATGGAGTATCGTGTGTATATTGATGAGGGAGAAAAAACTATTTAATAATTTTAGAAAAAGGCTGTAACCTAACAAAATGTGGAATAAGTCAAAAGGTCTGAATACTTTCTGAAGGCATTGTTTGGGGGAATGTGGAGAGGCATAGTGTGGAGGATGGCACAACATTTCATCTCACTTTGTTGCAAAAATTACTTGTTAGTTAAATACTTGATTCATCCACATTGTTATGGCATTGCACAATTGCACTGAGTCAAACTCTATAGCACACAAACACTCATTGAGAAAGGTGTGTGCTTGTGCGTGTGCGTGTGTGTGTGTGTGTGTGTGCGTGTGTGTGTGTGTGTGAGTGTGTGTGTGTGTGTGTACTGTATGTGTGTTAAGAAGCTCCCTCTTCTGTGGTTGGCATGCCCCCAGTCTGCTGTCCTCTTTTGTTCTCAGCCGGTCTGTGTTCTCTGAGCGACTGGTCCAAATGCCTGCTCTTCCTACACATCGCTCTCTTTTTCTCTGTGTCCTCCTTTTGTTCGCTCCCTCTCTTAATCTGAGGGATTAAGCTGTGTTGGTGGTGGTTGTGGACAAAGCCTAAGAGGTCACAGTTATGCAACCTACCCATAATCCAACAGACATATAGAGTCAGACAGGCTGAAACTATAGCCTAAATGGTCTGGTGGGGACTGAATGTTCATTGGCGGGTAGAGAGAGACAGACCGACAGTCACACACACACACACACACACACACACACACACACACACACACACACACACACACACACAGTTAGATGTAGTGCTGGACAGCATACTACAGCTCTGTAGCCATCATTAGCTGTTTTTATGCCAGTATGTTGTATTGTTATTGCTCTGAAATGGGAGCCTGTCTATGGATTTACTGCAGTTCAGTTTCCCTGGCTAGAGACTGAGGCTAGAGCTGAGAATGTGCTGAGGCTGAGCATGGGGCTGAACGTGGGTTGGGGCTATGGGCTAAGGCTGAGGCTGTGGGCTGTGGGCTGAGACTAGGGCTGAGGCTGAGCATGGGGCTGAACCTGGGGTTGGGGCTGTTGGTTAAGGCTGAGGCTGTGGGCTGTGGGCTGAGACTAGGGCTGAGGCTGAGCATGGGGCTGAACCTGGGGTTGGGGCTGTTGGCTAAGGCTGAGGCTGTGGGCTGTGGGCTGAGACTAGGGCTGAGGCTGAGCATGGGGCTGAACCTGGGGTTGGGGCTGTTGGCTAAGGCTGAGGCTGTGGGCTGTGGGCTGAGACTAGGGCTGAGGCTGAGCATGGGGCTGAACCTGGGGTTGGGGCTGTTGGCTAAGGCTGAGGCTGTGGGCTGTGGGCTGAGACTAGGGCTGAGGCTGAGCATGGGGCTGAACCTGGGGTTGAGGCTGTGGGCTGTGGGCTGAGACTAGGGCTGAGGCTGAGCATGGGGCTGAACCTGGGGTTGGGGCTGTTGGCTAAGGCTGAGGCTGTGGGCTGTGGGCTGAGACTAGGGCTGAGGTTGGAACTGTGGGTTGAGGTTGGGAAGAGAGCCTTGTTATGTGGGCAGAAATCCCTCTCCATTCTATTCTGGCTCCCAGGCATTTCTAGAGATGAGCTCCTCGTGTGTTGATGTCGAAAGGCTCGTATTATACAGGTTAATCAAAACATTTTCATGTGGGATCAGAGAATGTAAGGGACATGAATGGGAATGATGTCCTAGAATACATGACCTTATTTTTTACATGGAGGAGAACTCCCTATTCTAGTGGCTCAGTTCAGGCTACCATTTCAGTTCTGGTTCTCGTTTCAGATTGTATAATTTCACTGTGTACACATGCTGTATAAGTTTGGGTCCGTTTATAGAAATGGTGGATATCGAGTTCTGTGGGCATGTCTGACATTGTGTTTGTGTTTGTGTGTAGTACAAGGTGACTCTCTCTACCCTTTTCTCTTTCTCTCTCTTTCTCTCTGTGTGGGTAGTTTTCCACTGTGTGATGGGGAAGCTGATGAGACACAAGCTTCGTGACTGCGTCCTTCACAAGAGCAGCTCAGGTTAGCCATGCTCTGTGTCAGGTAGCAGTCTCATCCTTCACCCACTTTCTCTCTCTCGCTCTTTTCCTCTCCCTCCCTCGTTCCCTGCCTAGACACTGCAGCACTCTACTTGGAAATTTCCAGACTGCAGCAGAGAGACTCAGAGAGGAGTAGGAGGGTGTCTGTGATGATAGAGAGAGTGTGGGAGAGAAGGAGGAGAGCATGGGAGGGAGGGTATGAGAGAGTGTATGTGTGAAAGAGGTAAGTGATGAGGCTTGACTTTATCACCACATTGAGAGGAACATATTGACCATCAGTGACGCAGGGCAGTGTGTGTGTGTGTGTGTGTGTGTGTGTGTGTGTGTGTGTGTGTGTGTGTGTGTGTGTGTGTGTGTGTGTGTGTGTGTGTGTGTGTGTGTGTTGAGTATTAAGGGAAACTGAAAAGAAACTAAAGGGATAAAGAGATCATGGAGGAGGAAAGGAATAGTAATAGAGAAGATGAGCAGCTGAATGTACCGCGGGATACTATAAAGAGAAAATAGTGATGGTGAGGAGGAGAGAATGACTGAGGGATCTGAACAGATGGATACAAGGAGGGAGATGAAGCAGAGGGATAGGGAGAGTGAATGTGTGCCAGGGAGGGATTGTCACATGTGCTCCCTTTCCGGCCTCTAGGTCACGAAGCTGCTCGTTATGGCGCACGCCTGTCACAATCTTACACGCACACGCGCTTCATCAGACTCATCTGGACTCCATCACCTCCTTGATTACCTGCCCTGTATACAGGTGAAGTCAGAAGTTTACATACAGTTAGGTTGGAGTCATTAAAACTCGTTTTTCAACCACTCCACAAATTTCTTGTTAACAAACTATAGATTTGGCAAGTCGGTTTGGACATCTACTTTGTGCATGACACAAGTCATTTTTCCAACAATTGTTTACAGACAGATTATTTCACTTATACTTTACTGTATCACAATTCCAGTGGGTCAGAAGTTAACATACACTAAGTTAAACAGCTTGGAAAATTCCAGAAAATTTGGTCATGGCTTTAGAAGCTTCTGATAGGCTAATTGACATCATTTGAGTCAATTGGAGGTGTACCTGTGGATGTATTTGGAGGCCTACCTTCAAACTCAGTGCCTCTTTGCTTGACATCATGGGAAAATCAAAAGAAACCAGCCAAGACCTCTGAATTTTTTTGTAGACCTCCACAAGTCTGGTTCATCCTTGGGAGCAATTTCCACGTTCATCTGTACAAACAATAGTATGCAAGTATAAACACCATGGTACCACGCAGCCGTCATACCGCTCAGGAAGGAGACGTGTTCTGTCTCCTAGAGATGAATGTACTTTGGTGCGAAAAGTGCAAATCAATCCCAGAACAACAGCAAAGGACCTTGTGAAGATGCTGGAGGAAACAAGTACAAAAGTATCTATATCCACAGTAAAACGAGTCCTATATCGACATAACCTGAAAGGCCGCTCAGCAAGGAAGAAGCCACTGTTCCAAAACCACCATAAAAAAGCCAGACTACAGTTTGCAAAGATCGTAATTTTTGGAGAAATGTCCTCTGGTCTGATGACACAAAAATAGAATTGTTTGTCCATAATGACCATCATTATGTTTGGAGGAAAAAGGTGCGACTTGCAAGCTGAAGAACACCATCCCAACCGTGAAGCACGGGGGTTTCAGCATCATGTTGTGGGGGTGCGTCGCTGCAGGAGGGACTGGTGCACTTCACAAAATAGATGGCATCATGAGGCAGGAAAATTATATGGATATATTGAAGCAACATCTCAAGACATCAGTCAGGAAGTTAAAGCTTGGTCACAAATGGGTCTTCCAAATGGACAATGACCCCAAGCATACTTCCAAAGTTGTGGCAAAATGGCTTAAGGACAACAAAGTTAAGGTATTGGAGTGGCCATCACAAAGCCCTGACCTCATCCCTATTGAAAATTTGTGGGCAAAACTTGAAAAGCGTGTGCGAGCAAGAAGGTCTACAAACCTGACTCAGTTACACCAGCTCTATCAGGAGGAATGGGCCAAAATTCACCCAACTTATTGTGGGAAGCTTGTCGAAGGCTACCCGAAACGTTTGACCCAAGTTAAACAATTTAAAGGCAATGCCACCAAATACTAATTGAGTGTATGTAAACTTCTGACCCACAGGGAATGTGATGAAATAACTAAAAGCTGAAATAAATCATTCTCTCTACTATTATTCTGACATTTCATATTCTTAAAATAAAGTGGTGATCCTAACTGACCTAAGACAGGGAATTTTTACTAGGATTAAATGTCAGGAATTGTGAAAAACTGAGTTTAAATGTATTTGCCTAAGGTGTATGTAAACTTCAACTTCAACTGTATGTCATTCCCTTTGGTTCCTTTCCCAGGCGTCATTGTTTCTGTTCCTGTGTCATGTCTGTGCGTTGTTCGTGTTTCTTATTTTGTATTATGTTGTGTTTATTTATTAAAAACACTCACTCCCGGAACTTTCTTCCCGACTCTCAGCGCACTCGTTACAGAATGACACCTCACCAAAGGGAAGTGTCAGGGAGTGTTTTTTTGTTTGTTTTGGAGATGATGTCGGGCGCAGCCAGGGTCGCCTGCCAGCCGGGCGCAGCCAGGGTCGCCCACCAGTCCTCCGGCGCAGCCAGGGACGCCACCTAAGTGGGCTAAGCCGAGGGTGGAGCGGGGTCCACGTCCCGCACCAGAGCCGCCGCCGTAGGAAGGCCCACCCGGACCCTCCCCTTTAGAGTCAGGTTTTGCGGCCGGAGTCCGTACCTTTGAGGGGGGTACTGTAACGCCCTGGCCATAGAGAGGGTTTTTTGTTCTCTATTTTTGGTTAGGCCAGGGTGTGACATGGGTGGGCGTTCTAGGTTTCTTTTTCTATGTTGGTGGTTTTCTTTGTTTCGGCTCTCAATCAGGAACAGGTGTAGATCGTTGTTGCTGATTGAGAGTCATACATAGGCAGGCTGTTTTTCCTTTGGGGTTTGTGGGTGAATGCTTTCTGTTTAGTTTGTTCCTGACAGAACTGTTGCTGGTCGTTTTTTGGTTCTTTTTGTATAGTGTTCATTCGGTTATTAAAATCTTTCAAGATGAACACATCCTCCGCTGCACCTTGGTCTCATTCTGACGATGGCCGTTACACAAATAAGCAAAGAGAAATGACAGTCCATTATTACTTTAAGACATGAAGGTCAGTCAATACGGAAAATTAAGAACTTTGAAAGTTTCTTCAAGTGCAGTCGCAGAAACCATCAAACGCTATGATGAAACTGGCTCTCATGAGGACCACCACAGGAAAGGAAGACCCAGAGTTACCTCTGCTGCAGAGGATCGGTTCATTAGAGTTAACTACACCTCAGATTGCAGCCCAAATAAATGCTTCAGAGTTCAAGTAACAGACACATCTTAAATCAAATCAAATGTTATTTGTCACATACACATGGTTAGCAGATGTTAATGCGAGTGTAGCGAAATGCTTGTGCTTCTAGCTCCGACCATGCAGTAATATCTAACAAGTAATCTAACCTAACAATTTCACAACATCAACTGTTCAGAGGAGACTGCATGAATCAGGCCTTCATGTTCAAATTAATGAAAAGAAACCACTACTAAAGGACAACAATAATAAGAAGAGACTTGCTTGGGCCAAGAAACACAAGCAATGGACATTAGACTGGTAGAAATCTGTCCTTTGGTCTGATGAGACCAAATTTGACATTTTTGGTTCCAACCGCTGTGTCTTTGAGACGCAGAGTAGGTGAACGGATGTGTGGTTCCCACCGTGAAGCATGGAGGAGGAGGTGTGATGGTGTGGGGGTGCTTTGCAGGTGACACTGTCAGTGATTTATTTAGAATTCAAGGCATACTTAACCAGCATGGCTACAACAGCATTCATCAGCGATATGCCATCCCATCTGGTTTGCGCTTAGTGGGACTATGATTTGTTTTTCAACAGGACAATGACCCAAAACACACCTCCAGGCTGTGGAAGGACCATTTGACCAATAAGGAGAGTGATGGAGTGCTGCATCAGATGACCTGGCCTCCACAATCACTCGTCCTCAACCCAATTGGGAGGGTTTGGGATGAGTGAAGGAAAAAGCAGCCAGCAAGTGCTCAGCATATGTGGGAACTCCTTCAAGACGGTTGGAAAAGCATTCCTCATGAAGCTGGTTGAGAGAATGCCAAGAGTGTGCAAAGCTGCCATCAAGGCAAAGGATGGCTACTTTGAAGAATCTCAAATATGAAATATATTTTGATTTGTTTAACACTTTTATGGTTACTACATGATTAAATATGTGTTATTTCATAGTTTTGATGTATTCACTATTATTCTACAATGTAGAAAATAGTAAAAAATAAAGAAAAACCCCTGAATGAGTAGGTGTGTCCAAACATTTGACTGGTTCTGTATTTCAAGTGCTACTTAAAGGGGTGGCTATATTTAGTTGTTCAGATATTTTTACCCTCCTATGTGCTCATATAGTCCCATACCTTCCATGAAGGGTCTGCCAAGTCGGTAGGTCGGTTTTCCGGTCCGCCCACGTGTTGCCTTGGTGATGCCGTTTTTCCGAGCAGTGGAATGTCAGGATCGTGACCTTGGTCTGAGGAACGTGTTGCGAGGTCTGAGAAAAGCTGACAAAAACTCTTTCAGGAGTCTCACTAACTTGTTAATCCCTTGTCTTCCCCCCGCCCCCCTCTCCTTCCGTACCCTGGGAAGCAAGCCACTTGCTCTCTGAAACCTGCAGGTCTGAACTCGCTTGACTACCATGCAGAATCAGCTGTGCACTGCCTGCCGTTATTAGAAGGAAGTTGAGATGGAGTTACAATGTATTAACTTTGACTGCAGTGTCTGTCTGCTGTTATAAAGTTCCACTACAAATGCTCACTTTATCAGTCAGCTGAAGTCATTCAGTCACTAGATAATTCACTCGCTTTGTTTGCCACACCCTGAAAGGAAATATTCATTTCCTTTACTTGCTTCCCTGTATATGACATCTCTGCTTTTCACACACACACACTCATACACACACACACACACACACACACACACACACACACACACACACACACACACACACACACACACACACACACACACACACTTACACACACACACACACACACACACACACACCTGCACGTATGGGTGCACTGATTCTCAAGGACACATCCTCAGACAGCCTTTGTCACACAGTGAGTGCGGGTGGTCGTTGACTGATCTGGCCCTGGAACATTAGTGCCATGGGCTGTTGCATGGAGCCATGGGGCCATTACTCAGGGTGACAGCTTTGTGGCATTGGAGCTCAGTGAGTATCCAGTGTTCACTCTGGTATCCATTTTGGCTGGACATTGAAACAGTATGACACGACTCGATGGTGACCTATTTCATGTCTTTCACATTGACTGTTGTCTCTAAGAACTCCATGCGTGTTGAAGTGAGTCTGAAACGTTGGTGAAAGCAGATGCACTCTGGTTGACCCATAGTGGAATCGGAGGGTGCTCAGGCTGGGGCAAAGCTATACATGGGACAGGCCCGCCTGGGTTACCAGAGATGGACCCAACACCATAGGGCAGACCAGAAAAGGACTAGAGGTGGATGTAACATTACATATTGACCACAGCTGAGATTTTCCCTCCTCTCTCTCTTACCTTCTAGCCAGATCGCAATAGTTACTGTTACGTGCCTAGAAGATGGACCCGAGGCCTCCTGTGAGGAACCAGAGTGGTGTGTGTGACTGAGTTCAGAGGGAGAGAATGAATTAATGGAACAAGCCATGTAACAAGGATCCCATAGGGATGACATGTTAAAGAATTAGCTATGGGAGAAGCATTCTGAGTGAGAGGTGTATTTGTGTAGTATTGGGGGTTCAGGATTGAATGTCAGTAGTGGTTCAGGCTGTGTCAGTGTGTGTGAGGCGTGCTCCAGAGCCCTCCTGTCACCACCAGGTCTGGGGAAACACAGCAGCCCAGGTGTCCACTCCACAGGCTGACCCTACCAGGAATATAGAGTATGCAACCTGAAAAGCCATTGCCCAGGGGTCAACACAAACACACACTCACTGACTTACTCATGCAAGCATGCACAAATTCGCTCACTCATTCACTTTCACATTCACACTATAGGGCCCTATAAAATCAGTTAAATTTTTTGTTTGATTAGTTTTTTTCCCAAATTAAGTTTGTTTGGTTTTGTTTTTCCAATATTCTGTTTTTCCCATTTATTTCACGTTATTACTCTCAAAATCACACTTTTTTTGTATATAGAAAAACAACAAAATTGGATGTTCTAAGAAAACACAACAATGCCTGAACCACATCATGAGATCACTTTAGAGTTTTTTTTTGTTTTGGGGTGTAGTTACCCTTTCATTTAAGTGCGCACCAGTCAGATGTTGTTAGGTTAGCTTAGCTATGTTTCTGTAGCCCTCATGGGATTCCAGAGTTTGCAAATACAAATGGCCAGTGGATTGGTGCAAATAATCATGATATCATTCTGCTAGTTAGGCATAGGCTACTTTGTAGTTAACATTTCATTGAGAAGGTTTTTGGGAAAGCCTTTCCTTTTTCTACCAGAAGATGGTTATCATTAAAACATCGCTAACGGCTACCCAAAGTGTAGACATACTCGCTCAACACACACACACACACACACACACACACACACACACACACACACACACACACACACACACACACACACACAGCAGGGGCATTCCTGTGCCGTTTCAGAAAGTTGCAGGAAAATATGAATCACTCACAGGAGGTTGGTGGCACCTTAATTGGGGAGGAGGACGGGCTCATAGTAATGACTAGAACAGAATTAATGGAATGGTACCAAACTCATTAAACACATTCTATACCATTCTATTCATTCCATTCCAGCCATTATTATGAGCCATCTTCCCTGTGGAATCACTGATGCATTTTGTTCATGTCTTATGATTAACTTGGGCAAATGATTAGTTCAATACATTTAGTTGATTTCCTATGAAGTTCAATACATTTTTGAATATTGTTGAATTCCATTTTAATGTCTGGATTTTCGGATTCCGTCCGTGTTCTCCGCAAGGCAGATTTTATAGGGCCTTAACACTATCTTGTCTTATCTTGTCATGACTCTCGCTCCTGGGTGAGGATCAAAGATAGCCAGCCAGCCACCTGTGGGGGTAAAGGATTTGCAGTTTTTTTAAATAATTCATTTAATGTTACAGCAACCATATGCTCACGTTTGTAACAAGGGGTTACATGTAGGATATCCAACCAATTTCAACTGATTGGATATCGGTGGCTCGTTTAATTTAATAAGGAAGTTAAATTGCCGAACAAATACTTTCAGGTGGATCTTTTGAATAATATCCAAATTTATTTGTCCAACCAATGATGCAATTTAAACTTTTCCACATTAACCTAGATACTACGCTTTCAGGTTAATTGAAGTTTAATTCCCAAATAGCCTATACAGGTTTGATTTATCATTACAATTGATTAGTCAATTAAATTTGCTTTTGCAAGCTCATTGAGGCCATCTCCCAAAGTACTAATCCAGTATTGACGGAAGTCCCAACTTCTCGAGAATCCCATGTGGTTTCAGCCCTCAGGAATAAGTGACCCCTGGTGGTAAAGAATCACCAGTATTTATTTCATGTGACAGCAACCATACACTCGCATTTGTAAACAAGGGGTTACACTTAGGATATCCAACCAATCTCAACTGATTGGATATCGGTGACATTTTCAACTTTTTCACATTAACCTAGATGCAGCAATGCTTTCAGGTTAATTCAAGTGTATTTCCCAGATAGCCTATACAGGTAGAATTGATCATTAACATTGATAAATCATTTAAATTAGCTTTTGCAAATTCATTCACATTCAACTCCCACATTACTGATCCAGTATTGATGGTTCATTAACATCTTTAAATAGATTTAAATCGTTTTTGCAGCTTCCAGCGTCTCAAAACCCAAACTTTTAAAGAAGAGAAAATATATATATATATATATGTATGTATAATGTGCAAGCCATCAGAGGGGGTGATTCCAAGTCCCCTGTTAATTAGTGAACCCTCACCCATAAAAGGATTGATCACTGACATCAGCAGCGATACAAACGCTCTCCAAAATCAACCATCGGGTGCAGGCCTTGTAAAGGTTCTCTCCAGTTTAGCACTGATGTATCGCCATCAGAGGTTGGCATCGATCCAGTACCGCAGTGCTCAGCAGAAGCATGTGCAAGAAATGGCTGATTATAAATGGATAGGTGGAGAGAACCAAGCAACTAATGACAAAAGCAGAAAATTAAAACATTCTGCTAGCCGAGGAACTGCGTTTCAGAACGGAACAATTAAAAGTAATTGCAAAAACTTATGACGATGAACGAGCACAAACTCTTCAGCAAAATTGTTTTCTACAGGACCAACTGGATTTAGCCAAAACTAAATACGATGTAGTCCGAGGTGGAGTGGGGCCGGTTCTATGACTTTAACAACCGGTCGTAAACTTTCTCCCTCTGGACCTGCAGTATGGAGAAGAGAGAGAATCTGCTGCCAAAACTCCAATGTCCAAAAGTGGATAATGAAACACTTTTTCCAACATAAAGAATGTGGGAAATGGTTGGTGGGGATCCAAACAATAAATCCTGTCAAAAGTGTATTGTTTTGTGATATCATTAAGGACAGTATAACTAAATAGCTGTAACTCTACAAATGAATACGTCCCAGTTATCAGATTTACATCTAAATGTTGTAAAACTTAAATGATTAAATATGAAACTATTTGTGAGAAGATGAAATGTGATTTTTGCCTTCCAAATGAGATAATTACTTTTCATAGAAACTTATTGCCAAGTCTGTAAAAATGCCCACGTGAGCACAGACATTGTGGCAATGTAATGAAACCGCCCTCCAAGACGAATGGTTAGACTCTACCAGACCAGAATAAGTGCAGCGCAACCTGAATACGTTACAAATGGTAAGACCCTCAAACTCTCGATGAGTGAAGGCGAAGACTATACCGAACATTCTCAGTCTACAGCTGGGTAATGTAAAGTAATCTAGAACTTTGACCAAAGACACCAGGAAGATATCAGCAAACGACCATTGGTATATTTCTGATGTGTCCAGTCTAACGAACACTCATAGACAAAGAAGCCTACTACAACTGAGGGTATTGTGACCTCTGGTGGACAACCAGAGACTTACCTAACCAGAGACTTCTGTCGAACTGACTCCCCATAGACGGACCAGGCGTTTTCAACAGAGAGACGACAAAGACAGACAAGCATAAATATGTGTTGCATATCTAAATCCGAATGAGCGATTGTTAGGGTGCTAAATATCCATATTTACAATAAGCGTATTTTCCACATGTGTGTACAATGAGTTCCCTCTTTGTCTCTCCTGCTCTCTTAATCTTGCCCCTCCCTTTCATTGTGTAAGAAGGCATCATATCGGGTTAGTCCACTATGGACTTTTCATTGCATTATGTTAGTAATCAATTCAATGTATACCGTGTGTTTATTTTTTAATTTTATTTCACCTTTAGTTAACCAGGTAGGGTAGTAGAGAACAATTTCTCATTTGCAACTGCGACCTGGCCAAGATAAAGCAAAGCAGTTCGACACATACAACAACAGAGTTACACATGGAATAAACAAACATACAGTCAATAATACAGTAGAAAAAGTCTGTGTGTGTGTGTTTATGTATTTCTGTGTGATTATTTAGTTAGTAAATAAATAATTAAGCCAATTTGTGTATCGCTAAATCATCATTTAGACTAGCGTTCGTGCAGATTTGAAGTCAATGACATTCAGAATGAGACTGAAATGAGATTATTAATTATTATTAATAATTAATTAATTATTAATGTATGACTGGTATGATAACGATATATTCTGATATATTCTTAATTTGGGAAATGGCATCTCATAAAACAAACTTTTTCCGTGGTGCCCCAAGATTGCTAATGAGTTCATTGTTACATGATTAATTTAATCACGCAATAATTAAACATAGTTAATTGATTTGATAAAATAACCGTCATCACATTAATGATAGTCACGTCACGACACACTGCACTGATTTGTTAATAACAGTCCAACTGTTAATACACATACTCCCATTCATACTCCCCTCTGTCCTACTCTGTTACTTCAGAATTTGTCGAATTATTGACTCAATTAGTCAATCTACTGCTCTTATACCCCCACACACTTCTAAATAATTCCCTTCAGTCATCTAACAGGTTTGCTTCAGACTCCTACTCCGTTACTTCAGAATGTTCCATTTGTCCTACTAAATGGCTTAATAAATCAATCTACTAGGCTACTCTAAGGTAATACCCTCCCACACTGCTTTGCTTCATTTTCAACTCTAGCCAGTACCATTGAGGAATTGAATGTGTGAGAGAGTATGTTTTTGTGGAAATGGTGTAGTGGGTTTTGGTGGCAATGCGAGCAGCTGTAGACTATGTAGGTGAGTGTTTGTGTGTGTTTGTATAGCTGCATGCAATCCCTGATTAAGTGTACTCTATGTGAATGGACTAACTCATGCAATGTCATGGGGTGTATTGGATGATTGGCTTTATTGGAGCATTGCTAAATTCAGGAGAACACACACACACACACACACACACACACACACACACAGAGAGAGAGAGAGAGAGAGATATGCAAGGGAACTGAAATAACAGATAACACAACAACATACTTCGTATGCTTCTCTCCAGCCAACCACAGGGAGGATTTCTGCCGTTGACTGTGGCTAACAGACTATGTTTACTCCATTTTCCTGGAGGCGGAACAGAAGAGTGTGTGTGTCTGTGAGAGGGAAAGAGAGAAAGTCATTCAGAATGAGTGTGGCCACAGGACAGAATCAGGACACTCTGTGCTCATGACCTTTGCAACCAAACAGGACTTAGCTTGCACTTTTCAGAAGTGAATCCAGTCCAACAACTTAACACATCAAAACAGTGTATGGTAGTCACACACACACACACACCATGCTAACATGTGATCTTTCTAGGGTAAGGTTTTCCTAGGGCTGTGATATTGACAGTGCTATACACTATATGCACAAAAATTAGTGGATTCGGCTATTGCAGCCACACCTGTTTATGACAGGTATATAAAATTGAGCACACAGCCATGCAATCTCCATAGTCAAACATTGGCACTAGAATGGCCTTACTGAAGAGTTTAGTAACTTTCAACGTGGCACCGTCATAGGTTGCCACCTTTCCAACAAGTCAGTTAGTCAAAATTCTGCCCTGCATGAGCTGCGGTGCTGAAGTAAAAATTGTCTGTCGGTTGCAACACTCACTACCGAGTTCAAAACTCCCTCTGGGAGCAACGTCAGCACAAGAACGGCTCATCGGGAGCTTCATGAAATGGGATTTCATGGCCGAGCTGCCATACACAAGCTTAAAATTACTATTCGCAATGCCAAGTGTCGGCTGTAGGGGTGTAAAGCTTGTCGCCATTTGACCCTGGAGTGATGAATCACGCTTCACCATCTGGCAGTCCTACAGACAAATCTGGGTTTGGCGGATGCCAGGAGAACACTACCTGCCCCAATGCATAGTGCCAACTGTAAAGTTTGGTGGAGGAGGAATAATGGTCTGGGGCTGTTTTTCATGGTTCGGGCTAGACCCCTTATTTCCAGTGAAGGGAAATCTTAACGCTACAGCCTACAATGACATTCTAGATGATTCTGTGCTTCCAACTTTGTGGAAACAATAAGGTCCATACAGAAATGGTTTGTTGAGATCAGTGTAGAAGAACTTGACTGGCCTGCACAGAGCCCTGACCTCAACCCCATCGAACACCTTTGGGATGAATTGGAATGCAGACTGCGAGTCAGGCCTAATCACCCAACATCAGTGCTCAACCTCACTAATGCTCTTGTGGCTGAATGGAAGCAAGTCCCCCCAGCAATGTTCCAATATCTAGTGGAAAGTCTTTCCAGAAGAGTGGAGGCTCTTATAGCAACAAAGGGGGGACAAACTCCATATTAATGCCCATGATTTTGGAATGAGATGTTCGATGAGCAGGTGCTCACCTACTTTTGGTCATGTAGTGTATACAGTGCCTTCAGAAAGTATTCACACTCCTTGACTTTTCCACATTTTGTTGTGTTACAAAGTGAGATTAAAATTGATTTAATTGTATTTTTTTGCCAACTATCTATATAAAATACTCTGTCAAAGTGGAAGAAAAATTGTGTGGGGGGGATGAAAGGCTAATATATCTTGATTAGATAAGTATTCAACTCACTGGGTCAATGCATATTAGAATCACATTTAGCTGTGATTGTAGCTGTGAGTCTTTCTGGGGCTCCTGACTGGCACAGCGGTCTAAGGCAGTCTCATAGGGAGGCGCACAATTGGCCCAGCGTTGTCAAGGTTTGGCCGGTTTAGGCTGTCATTGTCAATAAGAATTTGTTCTTAACTGACTTGTCTAGTTAAATTTAAAAAAGAAAAGTACACACCTGCATTCTACAATATTTGCCCATTATTCTCTGTCAAGTTGGTTGTTGATCATTGCTCGACAGCCATTTTTAAGTCTTGCCGTAGATTTTCAAGCCGATTTAAGTCAAAACTATAACTCACATTCAACGTGGTAAGCAACTCTGGTGTATATTTGGCTTTGTGTTATAGGTTATTGTCCTGCTGAAAGTGAATTTGTCTCCCAGTGTATGTTGGATAGCAGACTGAACCAAGTTTTCCTATAGGATTTTGCCTGTGCTGCGTTCTATCCCAAAAAACTCCCTATTCCTTGCCGATGACAAGCATACCCATCACATGATTCAGCCACCACCATGCTTTGAAATATGAAGAGTGGTACTCAGTGATGTGTTGTTGGATTTGCCCCAAACATAACTCTTTGTATTCAGGACAAAATGTTCATTTCTTCAAAGAGCAGCAACCTTAAAGAAGCGAGGGTCTAAAACATCTGACCCATATGGTTTTTTGGGGTCAAGTTTAAGGAGCTCCTTTAGCACCTCGGACTCAGTGACTGCCTGCAGGGAGAAACTTTGTAGTGGGGCAGGGGAAAAAGAGGGAGAAGCATCGGAGATAGTCGCATTAGAAGGGGTGGGAGATGAGGAAATGTTGGACGGGCAAGGAGGCATGGCTGAGTCAAATAGGAATCCTGACTCAATGAAGTGGTGATTAAAGAGCTCAGCCATGTGCTTCTTGTCAGTAACAACCACATCATCAAAATGAAGGGACATGGGCAGCTGTGAGGAGGAGGGTTAATTCTCCAGGTCTTTAACCGTTTCCCAGAACGCCACAGAAGGAGAACTGCTCCTTAAAGTAACTAACTTTGGCCTTCCGGATAGCCTGAGTGCACTTATTTCTTATTTGCCTGAACGAGAGCCAGTCAGCCTGAGTATGTGTGTGCCGAGCCTTTCGCCAAATGCAATTCTTGAGGAGGAGTAACTCTGCAAGATCACGGTCGAACCAGGGGCTAAACCTGTTTTTAATTCTCATTGTCTTTATGGAGGTGTGTTTGTTAACAATACCACTGAAAATATAAAAAAAGAAGGTCCAAGTGTCTTCGACAGAGGGGATCAAGCTGATTCTATACCATTTTACAGAGGCCAGTTCATGAAGGAAGGCATGCTCATTAAAGTTTTTTAGCAACTGTCTATGACAAATCAGAACAGGTCGTTTCACTGAGCAGCCATTACGATCACAGGCTGTAAAACAGTGATCACTAAGGTCATTACAGAAAACACCAGACTGATACCTATCAGGATTATTTGTGAGGATAACATCAAGGATAGTAGACTTTTCTGGGTGTTTGGAGTCATACCTTGTGGGATTGGTAATAATCTGAGAAAGATTTAGGGAGTCAAATTGCTTTAGGACTTGGTCAGGTGGTTTAAGCATGTCCCAGTTTAGGTCACCTAGCAGGACAAATTCAGACTTAGTATAAGGGGCCAGAAGAGAGCTTAGTGCAGGTAGGGTACAGGCCGGTGCTGATAGAGGACAATAGCACCCAGCAACAGTCAACAAAAAGCTATTTGAAAGTTTAATGCTTATAAACTCTGTAACTTTAAAAATCACCATTGGCCTCATGGTAAAATCCCTGAGCGGTTTCCTTCCTCTTCGACAACTGACTTAGGAAGGACGCCTGTATCTTTTAGTAACTTGGTGTATTGATACACTATCCAAAGTGTAAGTAATAACTGCACAATGCTCAAATGGAGCATTCTAGGTGCCCTTCTTTGCGAACCATTGGAAAACCTCTCTGGTCTTTGTGGTTGAATATTTGCTTGAAATTCACTGCTCAACTGAAGGACCTTACAGATACGTGTGTGTGGGGTACAGAGATGGGCAAGTCATTTAAAAATCATGTTAAACACTATTATTGCACACTAACTGAGTCCATGCAACTTATTATGTGACTTGTTAAGCACATTTTTACTCCTGGTATTCTGTGAAGATCAGTGACACAAAATCTCTATTTACTCCATTTTAAATTCATGCTGAAACACAATAAAATGTGGAAAATGTGTATACTTTCTGAAGGCACTGTATGTCCTGGCTATGGCTGTGTTTACAGTGTGTTAATGCAGCCTCAGCCTTCAAGTACTGCAGTTGAGTATTTCCATGTGAGCTGATAGAACTCCCTAATGTCTCTCTGTCTAGTGTTTTTCTTTCTCTCCCTTGTTTTCTTTGGACCGGTTCTGTGGGTTGTGTGTGTGTGTGCGTCTGTGTGTGTGTCTGTGTGCGTGCGTGCGTGCGTGCGTGCGTGCGTGTGTGTGTGTGTGTACCTGGTAGTGCTTTCCAACTTTGAGTTTTGCAATACTGTAGGGTCTTTGGTTTTTGTCAGCAGTAGCCCTGTGTTTGAGCTCCATGTGACATCCTGTAATACACGTGCCTTGTAGGAGGTTTACTGTTTTCATAACTCTCTCACTCTGGCACTCTGGGTCATATGGAGCTCATTAATGTGCAGAGGGCTGCTTGAGAGAGCTACAGCGCATAGAAATATAGTGGCTAGACCTGCTAGGACTTTCTACCATATGTAGGCCTATGCGTATGGAATGCATATAGGTAATACATAGAACACATCAATAGTCACATATGCAATGTTCGATTTCAAAGCTTGACAACTAGATTTGACCCTTATAAACTGTTGGCTGGGTGACCGGCAAGTGTTTGCTTTATGTCTCTCCTCTGTATAAATCTGTGTAGGCTATCTTTGTAGATCAGAGCCTGTGCCGTCTCACACAAGCTCAGTCTTTGAGCCCCAGGTCTGGAGACAACCCCTTGGGAAAAATACCAGAGATAGAGCTCAAGTTTCTTAGAGAGGAAAGACAGAGAAGAAGCTTTCAGGTTAGAAAAAGTTTGTTTTTCTCTTTCCTTCTCTCTCCAAGGCTCTCCCCCTCCTCTCCCCTACACCCATCCAGCTTCTAAAGCATGCAGTACAAATTAAGAAAAAAAGTTTTGCATTCTTCTCAATGCTGTTTATTAAAACCACAAAAACAATCACACTGTAAATAATGTAATTTAGTAGGTGAAACGTTTGTTTGACAGGGTACAAAAATTCATGTCACACCACATTAACCACAGAGCTAATGTGTTGAGTGTTCTGTCCTTTCTTGCAGACCACACGCAGAGTTAAAGAGGAGATAAAATAGATACAGAGTGGTTCCGACTGGGCTCAGAGTGAAAGAAGGAACAGAAGGTCCAGTTCATTTACCACAAGGTATGTAGTCCACCAGAGGATTTGCATAGCAATGAGCGAGGAGAGGCACTTTGGAATCATCCCTGTTTGAAATATTCTATTTTTTTCACATGTGGTTTTCAGACACGTGTGATGTTTCACATGTACATTTTTCACATGGGTGTTTTCCTCGTAAATGTTTTGCCCCCCACGTGACTTATTTTTACCTCACACTTATTTTGCATCACTTCCAGCTACGTTTGGTTTCCCATCCAAAGGGACCACCAAAAGGACCACCCCTTCTTAGCTTCAAAGGCAAATCAGCAGTGGGATGCAAGGTGTTATGTTGCTCAAATGAATATGTTGAAACTTGCAACTGGAAAAAAGGCAGCAAACGCAAAGGCCAGGGTAACAACCAAAGACAGGAAAATTGCAGGAAAGAGGGAGGCATTTTATTGAATTGCATTATCATAAAAAGAAAATGAAAAAAATCACTGAATTTTTTTTTTTTTGCATCCATCTACAATGAATTTGTTGCATTGAACAATTATTTCCTTGCAATATTTTGTTTTGCTATCAATACTTTTGGGTTTATGTTCTAATTTCAATATCATTCTTGTTTGTAGTCTTAACAATTTGGTACTCGACTTCAGATGCTTTGCTTGATATTAATGGCACAAAAGTAACTTACTCACTAGAGTATTGCACCATATAATAACACTATTACTAAACGTGTTTAAAGCAGCTATCCTTAATTGAAACATTAACAAAGTGTCTTCCCCGCCACAGTTTCAGTAAAAATCGAAGAGATGGGGCTGGAGAAATGCAACCACTCTCAAATCTATAAAGTACGCTATGGATTCAAGGACTGACCATTTATGATATCCAAATTATATTTGTAACCATGTTTTTAGGCTATACAGTGTTTGATTAGATGTACTTTGTTTACAAACATTGGGGTATATGGGAAGTTTTCTTACTTGTGAAACTGAAAATTAGATTTTCCATGTGGAATTGCAAGTTCACATGTGAAAAACAATCACGTGAAAGTTTTTCACATATGAAACTGCTAATTAGATATTTACATATGGAGTTTTCTTACATATGAACCTGCGATTGAGATTTTTTCAAATGTGATAGATACAATTGTATTATGATTTGAATCAGTTCCATGCTTCGTAAACAACAGGTGTAGACTAACAGTAAAATGCTGACTTACGGCCCGTAAGTATGCAGAGAGAAAAAAATGTTGTTTTTTTTAAATAGCATGAGGAATAAATACACAATGAGTAACAATAACTTGGCTACACACAGGGTACCAGTACTGAGACGATATTCAGGGTTACGAGGTAATTGAGGTAGATATGTACATATAGGTAGCGCTTGCAGTCGGGTGCCAAGCAGATGCCATACCACGTGGTGATGCAGCCAGTCAAGATGCTGTCAATGGTATAACCTTTTGAGGATCTGAGGTACCATGACAAATCTTTTCAGCATCCAGAGGGGGAAGAGGCATTGTCGTGCTTTCTTCACAACTGTGTTGGTGTGTCTGGGCCATGTTAATTCCTTAATGATGTGGACACCGAGGAACTTGAAGGTCTTGACCTGCACCACTATGGCCCTGTCAAAGTGGTCGTGCTCGGCCCTCTGTTTCCTGTAGTCCACGATCAGCTCCTTTGTCTTGATGATGTTGAGGGAGAGGTTGTTGTCCTGGCACCACACTGCTAGGTCACTGACCTCCTCCCTATAGACTGTCTCATCGTCGTCAGTGATCAGGCCTACCACCGTTGTGTCATCAGCAAACATAATGATGGTGTGAACGCTGAGCTGTAGACAGTGAACAGTGTTCCTCTTGTCCAGGTAGGAGAAGGCAGTGTGGAGTGCAACATAGATTATGTCCTCTGTGGATCTGTTGGGGCGGTAAGCGAATTGGAGTGGGTCCAGGGTGTCTGGGATGATGGTGTTGATGTGAGTCACGACCGGCCTTTCAACGAATTTCATGTCTACAGATGTGAGTGCTACAGGGCAATATTCATTTAGACAGGTTACCTTGGCGTTCTTGGGCACAGGGACTATGATGGTCTGCTTGAAACATGTACAGTTGAAGTGGGAAGTTTACATACACCTTAGCCAAATACATTTAAACTCAGTTTTTCACAATTCCTGACATTTAATCCTAGTAAGAATTCCCTGTGTTAGGTCAGTTAGGATCACCACTTTATTTTGAGAATGTGAAATGTCAGAATAACAGTAGAGAGAATGATTTATTTCAGCTTTTATTTCTTTCATCACATTCCCAGTGGGTCAGAAGTTTACATACACTTAATTTGTATTTGGTAGTATTGCCTTGAAATTGTTTAACTTGGGTCAAACTTTTCGGGTAGCCTTCCACAAGTATGCTTGGGGTCATTGTCCATTTGGAAGACCCATTTGCGCCCAAGCTTTAACTTCCTGTAACGGGCGTTGTATAGAGGGGACCAAGGTGCAGCGTGTTGAGTGCTCATAATTGTATTTTCATGAAAACAAACACTTTGACAAAAGAAACAAAACGACAGCCAACAGTTCTGTCAGTTTACATTCACGAAACAGAAAACAACTACCCACAAAAAAACAGGATGATCTCCAATCAGAGACAACGAGGACCAGCTGCCTCCAATTGGAGATCAACCCAAAAAACAACAACATAGAAATGGAAAACTTAGAACTTAAACATAGAAATAGAAAACATAGAACAACGCAAAACACCCCCTGTCACGACCTGACCTACTCTACCATAGAATATAACCTCTTACTATGGTCAGGACGTGACACTTTCTGACTGATATCTTGAGATGTTGCTTCAATATATCCACATAATTTTCCTACCTCATGATGCCATCTATTTTGTGACATGCACCAGTCCCTCCTGCAGCAAAGCACCCCCACAACAAGATGCTGCCACCCACGTGCTTCACAGTTAGGATGGTGCTCTTCGGCTTGCAAGTGTCTCCCTTTTTCCTCCAAACATGACGATGGTCATTATTGCCAAACAGTTCAATTTTTGTTTCATCAGACCAGAGGACATTTCTCCAAAAAGTACGATCTTTTTCCCCATGTGCAGTTGCAAACTGTAGTCTGGCTTTTTTATGGCGGTTTTGGAGCAGTGGCTTCTTCCGTGCTGAGCGGCCTTTCAGGTTATGTCGATATAGGACTCGTTTACCTGTGGATATAGATACTTTAGTACCACCAAAGTATATTCATCTCTAGGAGACAGAACGCGTCTCCTTCCTGAGCAGTATGACGGCTGCATGGTCCCACGGTGTTTATACTTGCGTACTATTGTTTGTACAGATGAACATGGTACTTTCAGGCATTTGGCAATTGCTCCCAAGGATGAAGCAGACTTGTGGAGGTCTAAAAAAAAATCTGAGGTCTTGGGTGATTTCGTTTGATTTTCCCATGTTGTCAAGCAAAGAGGCACTGAGTTTGAAGGTAGGCCTTGAAATACATCCACAGGTAAACCTCCAATTGACTCAAATGATACCAATTAGCCTATTAGAAGCTTCTAAAGCTTCAACTTTGTGTATGTAAACTTCTGACCCACTGGAATTGTGATACAGTGAATTATAAGTGAAATAATCTGTCTGTAAACAATTGTTGGAAAAATTACTTGTGTTATGCATAAAGTAGATGTCCTAACCGACTTGCCAAAACTATAGTTTGTTTACAAGAAATTTGTGGAGTGGTTGAAAAACAAGTTTTAATGACTCCAACCTAAATGTATGAAAACTTCCGACTTCAGCTGTAGGCATTACAGACAGGTTCAGAGAGAGGTTGAAAATGTCAGTGAAGACACTTGCCAGCTGGTCAGCGCATGCTCTGAGTATGCGTTATAGGTATTGCGTCCGGCCTTACGGCCTTGTGAATGTTAACCTGTTTAAAGGTCTTACTCACATTGGATACTGAGAGCAAGATCACACAATCATCCAGAAGAGCTGCTGCTCTCATTTAGCTTGTCTGGTAGGATTGTGTCGCTGGGCAGCTTGTCACTGGGTTTCCCTTTGTAATCCATGATAGTTTGCAACCCCTGATAAATCCGACGCGGGTCAGAACTGGCGTAGTAGGATTCGATCTTAGTCCTGTATTGAAGCTTTGCCTGTTTGATGGTTCATTGGAGGTCATAGCAGGATTCTTATAAGCGTCCAGATTAGTGTTCAGCTCCTTGAAAGCAGAAGCTCTAGCCTTTAGCTGCAGATGTTGCCTGTAATCCATGGCTTCTTGTTGGGATATGTACATACGGCCACTGTGGGGACGACATCGTCGATGCACTTATTAATGAAGCCGGTGACTGATGCGGTAAACTCCTCAATGCCATCTTCCATTTGCGAATAATCGCACCAGCTGTTGTCACCTTCTCACCAAGCTGCTTGGCGATGGTCTTGTAGCCCATTCCAGCCTTGTGTAGGTCTACAATCTTGTCCCTGACATCCTTGGAGAGCTCTTTGGTCTTGAGCATGGTGGAGAGTATGGAATCTGATTGATTGATTGCTTCTGTGGACAGGTGTCTTTTATACAGGTAACAAACTGAGATTAGGAGCACTCCCTTTAAGAGGGCGCTCCTAATCTCAGCTCGTTACCTGTATAAAAGACACCTGGGAGCCAGAAATCTTTCTGATTGAGAGGGGGTCAAATACTTATTTCCCTCATTAAAATGCAAATCAATTTATAAAATTTTTGACATACGTTTTTCTGGATTTTTTTGTTGTTATTCTGTCTCTCACTGTTCAAATAAACCTACCATTAAAATTATAGACTGATCATTTCTTTGTCAGTGGGCAAACGTACAAAATCAGCACGGGATCAAATACTTTTTTCCCTCACTGTATAAGCAGGAATCGGTAGGATATAATTATGGTCAGATTTGCCAAAGGGAAGGCGAGGGAGAGCCTTGCATGAATTTGTGTGTGAAGTACAGTTTTGTCGCCTCTAGTTGCACAAGTGACATGCTGGTAAAAATGAAGTAAAACAGATTTCAGTTTTCCCATGTGAAATTCAGATTTTCACGTGGAGTTTTTTTAACATGTGAAATGGAAAATGTGATTTTAACATATACATGTTTTGAGATTTTCATATATGAAACAACATATCTGACCACAAACCGAAATTCACGAGGTGAAAACATATTATTCTCCTCACATGTGAACTGTAAATGTAATACATGTGAAAATGTGGTGTTAATATGTGAACTGTAAATGTGAAAATATGAAAATTTTACATGTTTTTTTGTAAGGTGTGTGTGCGTGCGTGTGTGCACGTGTGTGTGGTGTGAATGTGGACTCTGAGTGTGGTACCTTATTATAGTTCCATCTGTTTTTAGCTGTTTGTGTAGAGAATGTGTGTGTCTGTTTTTCATTGTTTGCGACGCATGTGGGCAGCATGTGAGTTCCTGTGCATCTGTGTCTCTGTATCTCTGTGTGAGGGCTAAGTAGTGGAGGTGCTGGGAGCTAGTTGAACTGTGTGTAGGCTGTGAGCGCTCTCCCCACACAGACTCTTCATTGTTCTGGGCTCTACAGGAGAACCTACTGAGATTGAATACAGCTGATTTGGAGGATATGAGAAGGAGACACCGGTAGATGAGATGCAACAGGTAAAGATGCAAGAAGGATAGCGATCCAGGCAGATTTACTCGATACAGTGATATGGAGAGGCGGTGATATAAAGGGCAGTGATGAATTAGGGAAGGAACATCCCCTTTTAGGATGATATATACGGTCAGCCCCTCCCAGACAGACAGACACCCCCCCCCCCCCTCTTTTTGCTCTCTGACCCCCTGTAACTGAGAGGCATGTGAATATCTCATGGCCAGCTGCTATGTGGAGCAGGCAGGCGGGGCACAGAGCTCGAGGTGTGTATTTGTGTAACTATGTTTACATGTAGAGTGGGGTGTGTGTATGTTTATGTGTGTGGGGGGAGGTGTGTGTATGCGTACTACTGTATGGAAGGGGTCCAACTCAGAGTCCGAAACCCCTCCACTCACCCTAGAGCTGGGGTCCTGATTGTATGACCTTGTGTAATCAAACACACTGAGCCCCCCTGCCCGACATCCCGGCTCGGGGTTCGTCAATAAGGATGCAGGTTGTATTGCGTAATCATCATGTGTGTGGTTGACGGGGGCTTGGCAGTGCGTAGGTGTGTGACATTGTTTCAAGTGGACAGGGGGCCCTGGGGGGGGGTTATATATAAACTATTGGGACCTGAATTTGTATTCGTGTGGTCATGCATACGTGAACAATATTAGATTAAAGGCAGAGAGACATGGGGAATTAAAAGGATGATAGACTGAGGGTGTGTCCCAAAGTCTCTCCATTCCCTATATAGGCCTAGTGCACTACTTTTGACCAGAGCTCTGGTCACTGAAATAGTCCACACCCATGGAGATGTAACAGGACAGAATGAAGACAGTGATCCAAGGGCTCAGAAACTGGGACAAACCTGTCCCACACACACATGTATATATTTTATTTTATTTAACCAGGTAGGCCAGTTGAGAACAAGTTCTCATTTACAACTGCGACCTGGCCAAGATAAAGCAAAGCAGTGTGACAAAAACAACAACATAGAGTTGCACATTGGATAAACAAACGTACAGTCAATAACACAATAGAAATATCTGTATACAGTGTGTGCAAATGAAGTGAACAAGTTGGATGGGCTATTTACAGATGGGCTGTGTACAGCTGCAGCGATCGGTAAGTTGCTCTGACAGCTGACGCTTAAAATTATAAATCTCCAACTTCAGTGATTTTTGCAATTCGTTCAAATACCACTACTAAAATATAAACACCTAAGCGTTTGTGCATCACACATAAAACACACTTTCAAAAGCAAACACTTTTGAAGTGCATTGTGTTGTTTTGTAATGTATTACATTGTATGCTTGACTTACAGTGCCTTCAGAAAGTATTCAGACCCCTTCACATATTCCACATTTTGTTACATTACAGCCTTATTCTAAAATCGATTAAATACATTTAAAAAAGTATCATCAATCTACACACAATACCCCATAATGACAAAGCGAAAACAGGTTTTAAGATTTAAAAAAAAATGTATTACATTTAAAACAGAAATACATTATTTACATAAGTATTCAGACCCTTTGCTATGAGACTCAAAATTGAGCTCAGGTGCATCCTGTTTCCATTGATAATCCTTAAGATGTATATACAACTTGATTGGAGTCCACCTGTGGTAAATTCAATTGATTGGACATGATTTGGAAAGGCACACACCTTTCTATGTAAGGTCCCACAGTTAACAGTGCATGTCAGAGCAGAAGCCAGGAATTGTCCGTAGAGCTCCGACATAGGATTGTGTCGAGGCAAAGATCTGGGGAAGGGTACCAAAAAAATTCTGCAGTATTGAAGGTCCCCTGGAACACAGTGGCCTCCATCATTCTTAAATGTAAGAAGTTTGGAACCACCAAGACTCTTCCTAGAACTGGCCGCCCGGCCAAACTGAGCAATCGGTGGAGAAGGGCCTTGGTGAGGAGGGTGACCAAGAACCCGATAGAGTTCCTGGAGATGGAAGAACTTTCCAAAAGGACAACTATCTCTACAGCACTCCACCAATCAGGCCTTTATGGTAGAGTGG
This sequence comes from Salmo trutta, assembly GCF_901001165.1. NCBI lineage: Eukaryota > Metazoa > Chordata > Actinopteri > Salmoniformes > Salmonidae > Salmo > Salmo trutta. The sequence goes on along the minus strand of NC_042970.1, from coordinate 32,983,375 downwards.
CCAGACTGAACCCACATTCAGCATTCATTCACCTAATTTCATCGTCCAGACAATACATATTTTCAATGTCCTTTTGACGTGATTGTTTACCTGTGGAAAATGTTGTTGTTCTTATTAGAAGTTGCCTAATGTGATTGTTGTTGCAGATCAGTTGTTAGCTCTCTCTCTATCTCACACTCACACTCACACTCACACTCACAGGTGACAGTGCTCACAGGAAGGGCACATAGTTGAAAAATCACTGGGGTAATGCCTGTGTCGTGTCTCTGACTATGATTAAATTATATGACATGCTATTTTATCAAATCGATTACCTAATGTTTAATTGATTACGTGATTGAATTAAACCATTAATAACCTGGGGCACCACGGAAGCATTAATTTATATAGAGCAGTTATCTCCCGAATCCACTCTCTTAAAGAGCTGAAGATCTTTTATATCAATAGCAGTCAATTATTAATCGTCACCTTGATCAGTCTCATTCTGATTGGCGTAAGTACTTGGTTATCTGCACAAACCCTAGCTATAAAGTTGAATCAGCAATACACAAATTGGCTTTATTATTTATTTACTAAATACCTAAATAATCACACAGAATTACATATATATAGATCATACATAGATCAGTGATTACTAATCATGTAATGAAAAGCCCCTAGTGGGCTTACCCGATATGACGTCTGGTTACACAAAGGAAGGGGGTTGGGTTTGAATGAAAGAGCGGGAAGACTGAGGGACAAAGGGATTGGGTCTCTATCGGACCTTGAGAAGCTATGCTACCATAAATACAGAATCTTATCCATTCTAATAACAGCCCATTTCGGAAAAGGAAAATGCTAAATATATATTTACTCTGAGCTGCACTTCGATAGATGGGTTGAAGATGGAAGACTGGTTTATCCAGCAGAGATCGCCATTGTCCTTTGAAGAATCTTTTTGGTCATAGTGTTGTAGTGGATACGTTAAAGTACCCTGTCGTTCTTAGGAGATAGTCTGTCCTTTCCTAGGCCACATATGTTTACAATTGCAACTGATAATGCAACGTTTAGGATGGATCACTTCTAATTTAGTGAATAATAGTTCAAAGTTCATACCAAGTTGCCATAATCAGCTTGTGCTGTATTCTGGCTGGTCTAGTCGAAATTCACCATTCCAGCGTGGTGATCGTCACCTCCACGTGATCTGGTCTCATGTAAATTTCGTTAGATAATGTAGTCGTTCAACCATTCACAACCACAGCTCACAGCTCACGTTTGCTTAGTCCAGCGTGAATTGGGTCACCGGGGCTTTTGTACTGGGGAAGAGAAGGGTGTGTTTCATCCCTCTCCAACCTGTTCACTTGCGGTTGGCCACTGAATGAGCGTAAGTTTACTTATGAAAACAATTCTCTCATTTAGAAGCTAAAATCACATTTCATCTTCTCACAAATAGTTTCATATTTAAACATTTAAATTGCACAACAATTCCATGTGAATCTGATAACTAGAATGTGTAGATTTTCCAAGATACAATGTATGTCGTCCTATCATCAGATATAATGTCCCAGACAACAACTGATCTGACATCATATTCTTTAAGTACCATACTTTCAACTGGTTGAGAAAGGGCAATATTGTTCCATTCCCCAACCTTTTGATGTTACCATACTTTCCCTGTGGTAACACAGGGCTTTCCAAGAGTCCATTCTGTAGAGTGGAGAGGAAAGGTGGAAAGATATTTATGGGGGGGGTCATAAACCTCAACCAACAGGGCAATGTCATAATACCTGCTATTTGTGGCTGCTGCACCATTTGTTTGTCAGTGTGTTTGCTCTGTCTACTGTCTGTCTGCAATGGTTTTTGGTGAAAGGGGGAACCATTCTTGTTGTTTCATATTCAGACTAGCGCTCTTCAAGCCCAATTTGAGGAAAGACAACCATGCAGAGCCCTTCTCTTCACTATCAGTTTCTGTCTCCTTCCTTCTGCCAGTTTCTCTTTCCCTCTACAACTATCTCTCTCTGCTCTTTATCAGCTGATAAGAATAACAAGGCAAACAGGTTAAATGGATGGCAAACTGCTTAGAAAATCTATTTCACTTTCCCTCTCTGTGTTCCTCCCCACATAAAAAAACTACAGTTTACTATAGAATACTACAACTTACTATAGAGTTATGTGGTAAACTGTAGTATACTGTACAATACTGTACTACACACTGTACTATCCCTTGATCATGTGTAGTTCTTAGTATAGATTTTTTTGTATACTGTAGAATACTTTAGTAAATACTACAGAAATGTCAGCAAAAACACTGCTGTCTGCAATAACAATACGATTTTTACTATAACTATAATAAATACTACAGTATTTAATTTGCATATACCCTGCCCATTCCCCTCCCTCATGTCCCAATTTGAACCACCACAAGTGAGAAACCTACATGCCAAGTATAGACAATATATTGTGTTCTCTACAGGTTATAAAGAGGAGCAGAAATGCTGAATGCTGTTCAGTACCAGTGGTGGAAAAGTACCCAATTTTCATACTTGAGTAAAGTAATGATATCTTAATAGAAAATGACTCAAGGAAAAGTCATCCAGTAAAATTCTTCTTGAGAAGAAGTTTTAAAGTATTTGATTTTAAATATACTTAACTATCAAAAACAAATGTAATTGCTACTATATACTTAAGTATCAAAAATGAAAATGTAAATCCTTTCAAATTCCTCATATTAAGCAAACCTGATTGCACCATTTTTGTAAAAGAAATGTTACTTTTGGATAGCCAGGGGCATACTCCAACACTCAGACACAATTTACAAACAAAGCATTTTGATGGCGCCGGAGCAGAAGGCAGATGTTTTACGTGCCCCCAACCGATTGTGTTTTTTGTTTGTTTGTTTATCTTGTTTGTAACTTCTTTTTTTACTCTTTTGTACATAATGTTGCCGCTATCGTCTCTTATGACCGAAAAATAACTTCTAGACATCAGGACTGTGACTGCTCACCACGGACTAGCAGAATCCTTTTTCTTCTTTTAAGACTCTGACGAGCCCGAGGTGGAGAACATACGGCTCCCTCAGGAACAGGCCCCAACCCCAGTGATCTACGTGAAGAGGAGGCGGAGAAAGAGAGGCCGGAGAGTGGGCTGCCTTCTGAGAAGTCGGAGGCGATCGAATAAACCCCCACTTAACTCAATTCTGCTAGCAAGCATGCAATCTTTGGACAATAAAATGGACGAGTTACTGGGAAGATTAATCTACCAACGGGACATTAAAAACTGTAACATCTTATGCTTCACGGAGTCGTGGCTGAACGATGACAATATCAACATACAGTTGGCTGGATATATGATGAGCGGTGGCGGTCTATGTATTTTTGTAAATAACAGCTGGTGCACGATATTTAAAGAAGTCTCAAGCTATTACTCGCCTGAGGTAGAGTTTCTCATGATAAGCTGTAGACCACACTACCTACCGAGAGAGTTTTCATCTGTATTCTTTGTAGCTGTTTACATACCACCACAGTCAGAGGCTGGCACTAAGATAGCATTGAATGAGCTGTATTCTGTCATAAGCAAACAAGAAAACGGTCACCCAGAGGAGGCGCTCCTAGTAGCCGGGAACTTTAATGCAGGGAAACTTAAATCAGTTGTACCTAATTTCTATCAGCATGTTACATGTGCAACCAGAGGGAAAAGAACTCTGGACCACCTATACTCCACACACAGAGATGCATACACAGCTCTCTCTCGCCCTCCATTTGGCAAATCTGACCATAATTCCATCCTCCTGATTCCTGCTTACAAGCAAAAAAGAAAGCAGGAAGCACCAGTGACTAGATCAATAAAAAGTGGTCAGATGAAGCAGATGCTAAGCTACATGACTGTTTTGCTTGCACAGACTGGAATATGTTCCAGGATTCCTCCAATGGCATTGAGAAGTACACCACATCTGTCATTGGCTTCATCAATAAGTGCATTGATGATGTCGTCCCCGCAGTGACTGTACGTACATACCCCAACCAGAAGCCATGGATTACAGGCAGCATCCGCACTGAGCTAAAGGGTAGAGCTGCCGCTTTCAAGGAGCGGAAGCTTATAAGAAATCCTGCTATGCCCTCCGACGAACCATCAAACAGGCAAAGCGTCAATACAGGATTAAGATCGAGTCGTACTACACCGACTCTGACGCTCGTCGGATGTGGCAGGGCCTGCAAACCATTACAGACTACAAAGGGAAGCACAGTCGAGAGCTGCCCAGTGATACGAGCCTACTGGACGAGCTAAACTACTTCTATGCTCGCTTTGAGGCAAATAACACTGAAACATGCATGAGAGCATCAGCTGTACCGGAAGACTGTGATAACGCTCTCCGTAGCCAATGTGAGTAAGACCTTTAGACAGGTCAACATTCACAAGGCCGCAGGGCCAGACGGATTACCAGGACGTGTACTGCGAGCATGCGCTGACCAACTAGCAAGTGTCTTCACTGACATTTTCAACCTCTCCCTGTCCGAGTCTGTAATACCAACATGTTTTAAGCAGACCACCATAGTGTCTGTGCCCAAGAACTCTAAGGTAACCTGCCTAAATGACTACCGACCCGTAGCACTCACGTCTGTAGCCATGAAGTGCATTGAAAGGCTGGTCACGGCTCACATCAACACCATCATCTGGGAAACCCTAGACCCACTCCAATTTGCATACCACCCCAACAGATCCACAGATGATGCAGTCTCTATTGCACTCCACACTGCCCTTTCCCACCTGGACAAATTAACACCTATGTGAGATTGCTATTCATTGACTACAGCTCAGCGTTCAACACCATAGTGCCCTCAAAGCTCATCACTAAGCTAAGGACCCTGGGACTAAACACCTCCCTCTGCAACTGGATCCTGGACTTCCTGATGGGCCACCCCCAGGTGGTAAGGGTAGGTAACAACATATCCACCACGCTGATCCTCAACACAGGGGCCTCTCAGGGGTGCGTGCTCAGCCCCCTCCTCTACTCCCTGTTCACTCATGACTGCACAGCCAGGCACAAGTCAAACATCATCATTAAATTTACCAATGACACAACAGCGGTAGGCCTGATCACCGACAACGATGAGACAGCCTATAGAGAGGAGGTCAGAGACCTGGCCGTGTGGTGCCAGGACAACAACCTCTCCCTCAACGTGATCAAGACAAAGGAGAGGATTGTGGACTACAGGAAAAAGAGGACCGAGCACGCCCCATTCTCATTGACGGGGCTGCAGTGGAGCAGGTTGAGTCCTTGGAGTCCACATCACCAACAAACTAACATTGTCCAAGCACACCATGACAGTCGTGAAGCGGGCACGACAAAACCTATTCCCCCTCAGGAGAGATTTGGCACCAAAAGGTTCTTCAGCTGCACCATCGAGAGCATCCTGACTGGTTGCATTACTGCCTGGTATGGCAACTGCTCGGCCTCTGACCTCAAGGCACTGCGGCATGTAGCCTAGTGGCGACAGGTAGCCTAGTGGTTAGAGCATTGGGCCAGTAACCGAAAGGCTGTTAGATCGAATCCCTGAGCTGACAAGGTAAAAAAAATCTGTCTTTCTGAACTAGGCAGTTAATCCACTGTTCCTAGGCTGTCATTATAAATAAGAATTTGTTCTTAACTGACTTGCCTAGTTAAATAAAGGTAAAAAAATGTACTACAGAGTAGTACATAGTGCGAATGACCCAGTACATCACTGTGGCCAAGCTTCCTGCCATCCAGGACCTCTATACCAGGTGTCAGAGGAAGGCCCTAAAAATTGTCAAAGACTCCAGCCACCCTAGTCTGTTCTCTCTGCTACCGCGTGGCAAGCTGTACCGGAGCGCCAAGTCTAGGTCCAAGAAGCTTCTAGCCATAAGACTCCTGAACATCTAGTCAAATGGCTACCGAGACGATTTGCATTGCCCCACACCACTTCCACTCTCTGTTCTCATCTATACATAGTCACTTTAATTAACTCTACCTACATGTACATATTACCTCAACTAACCGGTGCCCCCGCACATTGACTCTGTACCAGCACCCCCTTGTATATATTGTTTTTTTTTTTTACTGCTACTCTTTAATTACTTGTTACTTTTATCTCTTATTCTTATCCTTATTTTTTTGAAACTGCACTGTTGGTTAGGGGCTCGTAAGTAAGCATTTCCCTGTTGTATTGGGCGCATGTGACTAATAAAATTTGATTTGATTTGTGTTTAGTGAGTCCATCAAATCAGGAGCAGTAGAGATGCCAGAGATGTTCTCTTGATGAGTGCATGAATTGGACCATCTTCCTGTCCTGCTAAGCATTCAAAATGTAGCTAGTACTTTTGGGTGTCGGGGAAAATGTATGGAGTAAAAAGTACATTATTTTCTTCAGGAATGTTGTCAAGTAAAAGTTGTCAAATATACTGCTCAAAAAAATAAAAGGAACACTTAAACAACACATCCTAGATCTGAATGAAATAAATAATCTTATTAAATACTTTTTTCTTTACATAGTTGAATGTGCTGACAACAAAATCACACAAAAATAATCAATTGAAATCCAATTTATCATCCCATGGAGGTCTAGATTTGGAGTCACACTCAAAATTAAAGTGGAAAACCACACTACAGGCTGATCCAACTTTGATGTAATGTCCTTAAAACAAGTCAAAATGAGGCTCAGTAGTGTGTGTGGCCTCCACGTGCCTGTATGACCTCCTTACAACGCCTGGGCATGCTCCTGATGAGGTGGCGGGTGGTCTCCTGAGGGATCTCCTCCCAGTGCTGGACTAAAGCATCCGCCAACTCCTGGACAGTCTGTGGTGCAACGTGACGTTGGTGGATGGAGCGAGACATGATGTCCCAGATGTGCTCAATTGGATTCAGGTCTGGGGAACGAGCGGGCCAGTCCATAGCATCAATGCCTTCCTCTTGCAGGAACTGCTGACACACTCCAGCCACATGAGGTCTAGCATTGTCTTGCATTAGGAGGAACCCAGGGCCAACCGCACCAGCATATGGTCTCACAAGGGGTCTGAGGATCTCATCTCGGTACCTAATGGCAGTCAGGCTACCTCTGGCGAGCACATGGAGGGCTGTGCGGCCCCCCAAAGAAATGCCACCCCACACCATGACTGACCCACCGCCAAACCGGTCATGCTGGAGGATGTTGCAGGCAGCAGAACGTTCTCCACAGCATCTCCAGACTCTGTCACGTCTGTCACATGTGCTCAGTGTGAACCTGCTTTCATCTGTGAAGAGCACAGGGCGCCAGTGGCGAATTTGCCAATCTTGGTGTTCTCTGGCAAATGCCAAACGTCCTGCATGGTGTTGGGCTGTAAGCATAACCCCCACCTGTGGACGTCGGGCCCTCATACCACCCTCATGGAGTCTGTTTCTGACCGTTTGAGCAGACACATGCACATTTGTGGCCTGCTGGAGGTCATTTTGCAGGGCTCTGGCAATGCTTCTCCTGCTCCTCCTTGCACAAAGGTGGAGGTAGCGGTCCTGCTGCTGGGTTGTTGCCCTCCTACGGCCTCCTCCACGTCTCCTGATGTACTGGCCTGTCTCCTGGTAGCGCCTCCATGCTCTGGACACTACGCTGACAGACACAGCAAACCTTCTTGCCACAGCTCGCATTGATGTGCCATCCTGGATGAGCTGCACTACCTGAGCCACTTGTGTGGGTTGTTGACTCCGTCTCATGCTACTACTAGAGTGAAAGCACCGCCAGCATTCAAAAGTGACCAAAACATCAGCCAGGAAGCATAGGAACTGAGAAGTGGTCTGTGGTCTCCACCTGCAAAACCACTCCTTTATTGGGGGTGTCTTGCTAATTGCCTATAATTTCCACCTGTTGTCTATTCCATTTGCACAACAGCATGTGAAATTTATTGTTAATCAGTGTTGCTTCCTAAGTGGACAGTTTGATTTCACAGAAGTGTGATTGACTTGGAGTTACATTGTGCTGTTTAAGTGTTCCCTTTATTTTTTTGAGCAGTGTATATAAATAATAAACTACAGATACCCCAAAAAACTACTTAAGTAGCACTTCAAAGTATTTTTACTTAAGTACTTTACACCACCGTTCAGAACCAAGTCCTTGCTATCTACAGAAAATCTTTTGGTATTTCACCAGTAGGTTTCCTCAAGGAGAAACTCCCCCTTCAGTAAATACTACAGTCAACAAAAAACACTACAGTAAATACTACATTAAAGTCTGCAAAAGCATTTTTATCACGTGGGTCTCTGTCTCCCAGATTCAAATTCTCTTCTGCAGTGACATCGGAATGCTAAGTAGAATTTGATGTGTTTTTGTATCTGCCTGTCTGTTTTCTATGGTCATTCATTTTCATCTCTCTCGCACTCTCTCGCTCTCTCTCGCTCTCTCGCTCTCTCTCTCTCGCTCTCTCTCTCTCGCCCTCTCTCTCTCTCTCTCTCTCACTCTCGCTCTCTCTCTCGCTCTCTCGCTCTCTCTCTCTCTCTCTCTCTCTCTCGCTCTCTCTCTCTCTCTCTCTCGCTCTCTCTCTCTCTCTCTCTCTCTGCAGTGCTCTCCTTCCTTTGTTTGCTTGTTCCTGTTCTCAGTGCTTAGTTCCCACCCAACAACAGCTGCTGATCTCTGATAGGCTGAAGCGGGTATGAGGCGGGGCCGACCTGTTTTTATATTTTTCTTGCTCTGAGCTCAGTACAGACCTCAGTTCAGTATCGGCGACAGACAGAGTCAGGAACAACCTACACTCGCTCTCACACACAACCTACAGCCTGTCGAAAATAACAATTTACTAGCACTACGTACACAGGGAGATTACCTTAACCCAAACCTGGACTATACTACTCTGCTTTTGGACCAGGATAGCACGGGGAACGAAACGTTTTTTCTCTTCTCCTTCCTGCTGCACCCTTTCTTTTTCCTGCTGTGGTCTCTGCTGTCCTAGCAGGTGTCCACTAACGCCCCCCAGCGAAAAAGAGCGGTACAGCCAGAAGATAGGTAGCCCGAGCAGCCTCATCGTGGGCCCCTCCAGTTTAGCTGTCCGATGCGGAGTGAGGATGAGTCCTGCTCTAGAAGCCCTTATGCAGGCAGATGGGACGCTCCCCTATCCCGGGAAAGGGGTGATGCTTGAGCCCTTTGTGCACCAGGTAGGGGGCCACTCTTGTGTGCTGCGTTTCGGCGACCAGACCATCTGCAAGCCCCTCATCCCCCGAGAACACCAGTTCTACAAGAGCCTGCCCCCCGAAATGAGGAAGTTCACCCCCCAGTACAGAGGTAAGCTTATTCCCTGATCCAACCTAAACCTACAAGATAACGCTACTATCATCTGAATAACATCCATTATGCTGTGTGCGCCACTGCTACTGCCCCGTATTTCTCTCCCCATCTCCCATCTTCTCTATCTTTCTCTACCTCCACCTCTTCATCTCCCTCTTTTTCTCTCCCTGGTTATCTCCACTGATATGGTCAGCTGGAGTGTTTTGTAACATTAGCTGCATTTAGGATTACAGAAGGTCACTGGAGATGGCAGTACCACAGCAGCACAAAGGGATTCGATTCATGGTGGGGGGTTGGGGACAGACAGTATGTGACTGCATGATACATCAGGGCTCTGCAGTGTCAGGTTATGAAATGGTGGTGGGGGTGTGTATGACAGGATCTTTCTCCCCTGATGGATAGGTGTGACCCAGGCATTCTGCATTAGACAGACACAACCCTCCCACACAAACACGCAAAGGTGTCCTTGTTTGGGTGTCAGTCACACAAACAGGATTTAATGTGTCTTATATTCTGCTCCATTGGATTCTATCATCTTTGAAATATCACAGAGGACCAACAGCATCACTATCTTGTCTGCTCAGACCATAGTCGGCCCCAGGCCCTCTCCTGACAGTACGGATAAAAGCCCAGTAGCCCTACGCCTTCCCGCATCTCCAAAGAGGGCTAAAGTTTCCGGAGGAAGGATCCAGTTCCCCGCATACTCAATAATAATGGGGCTGATCATCAGAGACGGAATGCTGAGTGGGAGAGATAGCGGTGACTGACTGGACATCAGCTTGTCATGGATAGTTAAATAAAGGTTCAATAAAGAAATGTATGGTTAACGAATACACACACAAACACTCTCACACACCTTGGGTGGAATATCTCACTCTGTGTTGTTTTTCTTTGACCATGATGCTACATACGGTGCCCCCTGACACTTGCACTCACAGATAGGTCTACACACGCACATCACACACACTTTCTATCAAGTCACTCCTACCCTGGTTATGTAACAGAGTTGAGGCACTAGCGTGGTATCTGACTCCGCAGCAATGTGTCATGGAACTATAAAAACCCCAGTGTGACTTTCATGAAGCTGTAGAAAGAAGAGCACAGACGTCTGGTGACACTGAGAATATTCCATATCAAACACGCTCACTTCTGCTCAAAACACTTTTACACACTCTCACACTCTTACAAACGTATGTTGGCCCATATACAGTCACGTTCACACACTCGCGTACTCACAAAGCACATGAGTCGCAGGCACTTAAACACTCATCCTCACATGCCCCACTGACAGTGCAGCTCTGACAGATGAAACAGGCCTGGCCAGTAGAGGGTTAACTGCTGCAGGGTAGTGACATCCCTGTGCATGACATCACTCAAGGCGGGAGCTGCAGTGGAGAGATAAGCACTGGGTCCCATTGTCCTCCATGTCACTGGCCAACACACCCGTTATCACCTCATACACATAGGCCCTAATGAAGGATTTGTCTTGATGCTTCAGAGAACCTTTCCTCCAGTGTAAACCAGGGATGTTTTTGTTTGTATTTCAGAAAGGCTGGGATTTCCTTTTGTTGTCAGTCTTATTGTCATGTTTATATTCAATGGGATGCTGAATATCCATCTTCCTCCCTATCTTTCTCCATCTCCCAATCCCTCCCTCTCTCCAGTTTATCGGTCAGCCCCTGCAGCTGTGATGTTTACTCTTCCTGTCTTGACACCCACTGCCCCCTTCCCCCAGCCTGCAGAGAGGGTTGCAATACACAGGCCCTTCAACAGGGGTTTATTAGGTAGAGTGGGGTAGGGGTGTAGGGGTGTGTGCATGTTTGAGAACGCATCATAAATGATCCCAGGAATAAGTAACAGTGTGTACAGTTTTCTATGAAAGTGTTCCGGAGACCCACCCCCCTCCTTCCCACCACCCTGTCCATCCCACCACCCTGTCCATCCCACCACCCTCCATCCCACCACCCTGTCCATCCCACCACCCTCCTTCCCACCACCCTGTACATCCCTTCCCTTTTTAATTTGTTAGTGTGTTTTGGATTATTGCCTTGAAATGGACTGTATAAAAAGGCAAGTCAGATCTGAATGGACTCTTAAAACAGAGAGGCGGTGCACGCAAAATGCCCGACTTGATGCAACTGTTGTATCTTTATGAAATAGAATTCAGGTGTGTTGTCGTGTTTGTTTTTGAGTTTATACAGTGTATCTTTGCTGTCGTTTCTTTTGGGTTGCCTTGAAACAATGTAACACTATGTGTATCAGTTAATGTGTGGTTCTGGGTGGGTTTGGTAGTTTCTCAATAAAGGTTGGACTGAGTGTCATACATTCGAGCCTCCTGTGGTGTTTGTGTATCTCTTTGCTTCTTGGGCTCATTCTCACGTACACATTTGAAGTACTTGGAAACACATACATTGTTGTTGCTGCTGCCTACTTGCCCCCCTACCCGCTCTCTCTCTGTGCTGCCTCCTTGCCCCCCTACCCGCTCTCTCTCTCTGCTGCCTCCTTGCCCCCCTACCCACTCTCTCTCTGCTGCCTCCTTGCCCCCATACCCGCTCTCTCTCTCTGCTGCCTCCTTGCCCCCCTACCCGCTCTCTCTCTCTGCTGCCTCCTTGCCCCCATACCCGCTCTCTCTCTCTGCTGCCTACTTGCCCCCTACCCGCTCTCTCTCTCTGCTGCCTACTTGCCCCCTACCCGCTCTCTCTCTCTGCTGCCTACTTGCCCCCCTACCCGCTCTCTCTCTCTGCTGCCTACTTGCCCCCCTACCCGCTCTCTCTCTCTGCTACCTACTTGCCCCCATACCCGCTCTCTCTCTGCTGTCTACTTGCCCCCATACCCGCTCTCTCTCTCTGCTACCTACTTGCCCCCATACCCGCTCTCTCTCTGCTACCTCCTTGCCCCCTCTACCCGCTCTCTCTTCTGCCACCTTGCCCTCTTACCCGCTCTCTCTCTGCTCCCTCAGTAGGAAAGCCTGTGTTTGTCTTTGTTTGTTTGTCTTTCTCTTTACAGAGTGTGTTTGGCTGGAAGCAGGACCCAGTTGGTAAGAACTGCCTATGACTAACCAGTTACTGGGAGGTTTTGGCTTCATCATAGCATTATAAAATAAAGAATCCAATGCTGGGTACTAACCGCCTTCCTATCGTTCTCTTTCCCGCTTCCCTCCATCTCTCCCTCTCTCAGGTGTGGTGTCAGTCAGCTTTGAGGAAGATGAAGAGGGCAACCTGTGTCTCATCGCTTACCCCCTCCACAATGAACCAGAGAACATGGAAAACAAGGACCCCTCAGCTGACTGCGAGCCTAAGAGTAAGATGATCAAGTGGGGCAACAAGAAATCATCGTCCCTACTGCTGGATAATGACAACTACAGCAAAGACCGGGCCAGACAGAGCACTAAAGAGAACAAGAGCAAAATGTGAGCACATACACTGTTACATCGGTACACATACTGTATATACAAATATATCCAAACACCATCATAGATTCATAGATTCTATACAGCAAATATGTACTGTATGGTGATTGGCAGATATCTAACCTCTCTTTCCTCTCTGTGTGTGTAGTTATAACGGTGCGGAGGTGCAGCAGCAGGCTGAGGTACTCCGCTACAGCCTAGATCGGAAGCAGATCAAACACAACCCCTGGAGTCTGAAATGCCACCAGCAGCACCTCCAGAGGATGAAGGAGAACTCCAAACACCGCAACCAATACAAATTCATCCTGTTGGAGAACCTGACGTGGCGTCACGCGGTGCCGTGCGTGCTGGACCTGAAGATGGGCACGCGGCAGCATGGTGACGACGCATCAGAGGAGAAGAAGGCCAATCAGATCCGCAAATGTCAACAGAGCACTTCCGCCTCCATCGGTGTCCGGCTTTGTGGCATGCAGGTGTATCAGTCAGACTCAGGCCAGCTGATGTTCATGAACAAGTACCATGGGCGTAAGCTAAGCCTGCCGGGCTTCAAAGAGGCCCTTTTCCAGTTCTTCCACGATGGACAGCGTCTGCGGCACGAGCTGCTCTCCCCTGTGCTGCGGAAGCTCCGGGAGATGCAGGAAACCCTGGAGTCCTGCGAGTCCTACCGCTTCTACTCCTCCTCCCTCCTCATCATCTATGATGGGGAGCCCCCCCGCCCTCGCGCCCCCACTCGACGCCACCGCGGAGGAGAAGAGGGTGATGAGGACGAGCCCTCAGATGAGGAAGAGGAAGAGGGGGCGTTTGGGTTCACCCGTGGCTCGGCAGCTGGCAGCAGTGCTGGCGGTAGCAGTAACGGTAGCAGTAACGGTAGCAGTAACGGTAGCAGTAACGGTAGCAGTAACGGTAGCGTCGGTCGCTCGTCCCGTGGTGCAGCAGGGGAGGCCAGCAGCCCGGCAGTGGATGTGAGGATGATAGACTTTGCTCATACGACGTGTCGCCATTACGGGGAAGACAGTGTTGTGCATGAGGGTCAGGACAGCGGCTACATCTTCGGCCTGCAAAACCTCATCACCATCATCTCCCAGCTGGAGGAGCACAGCGCCGACTAAAGACTGAGCCTCCACTCTGGGAAACTCAAACCTAACCTGGGAATAACAGCACTGAGCTGTAGCCCTGCTTTACCCTCCTCCGCCAATGGCCTGGACCTAGTGGCCACCACACGGCCAGGGGTCTGACCCCACCTACTGTAGGGGACAACCAGGGAGCTTCTGACCCGGGGGAGAGGCCACGCTGGAGTCGGTTCTGCACTCCCCACCCTCCCCCTGAACCAACACGGGACAGGACCACTTGTGCACTCGTTTTCACCTTGTCTCTGTGACTGTTCTTTCTCTCTTTCTTCTTTTCTTTCTTTTCTATATGTGGGAGAGATTGTGGCTGAGGCTCTGGTCTATTAACAGGCTCAGGGACTCCTCTATCGTCCTGTCCTCTTTTCCTCTCGTTTCCACCTCTCTGCTCCTCTGTTATAGACTGTTTTCTTTACTGTATGGTCTCTCTGAGAGAGAGCCGTAAAGCTTAAGTGTAGTTCTAGGAGTCAGACTTGGTGCTTATTAAACTGTAAGGTGACATGAGGTGTTTGTGGATGGAGTTTGGACTGATGTTCCCCCAACAGCACAGCACACACGAGTGGGGGTTGCTTCTGTACAGACTGAACGGGGCTGGCAGCTTTGTAACGAGTGTTCTCCTCGCTCTCCTATGGCTGACATTTCATATTTCCACCATACTCCCCCCCCGTACTGTTTAGTCCCTAAATCGTAGACATTTAAAGTAGGGGGTAATAAGGGGATAACATCATTACTTTGTAACTTTCTTTGTTTGTCGTTCCTGAAATGGTGACTGAAGAAGAGAATATATTGATTAGGACAATAAATACTATATAGAGAAAGTGTATATAGAATCTTTATTTATTTGAAATATTTCTTAAAAATAAACAAAACAAAAAAATGAGAAACAAAATGGAAATAATTACTACATTCCATATTACTGTTCTAAATGTTCTGTTCTGATGACATTAGTGAATATACCTCTCTTGTATACCTGTGTCAACAGTATGTTGTATGTTGAAAGTAAAATAAAGACATTTCTTTGTGGAAAAGCACTTTTCTGTCATTGAGCGCATTATACTTCTAGGAAAGGGATGGTAGGGGCACGGGGTGTTATAAAATAAGGGGGTGGGGTTGTGAGAGGAAAGACAGTAAATAGAAATGACAGGGCTGTTAAATTGACCACTGAAATACTCTTGTGTCACCATGGCACACCACACTTGCAGGAAGGAAGTCAGTTTAAGTAAGCCATCCTGTGGGAAAATGAGTCACTTCTTCTACACAGGTGTGGTTCATGGAGAGAATGAAGAGGACTGAATCTGATGTCACTCCTTCACCCTGTCCACCCAGTTACAGCTCTTTCACAGCCAAGGGCAATGGCAGTTCACAACTCAATTAAAACAATTAACTAAATGGAGTTTTGATGATCTAATTTAGAGAATGTCCCTTTGCCTGTCAATGGATTAGTCTTGGGGTCTATGAGTGCACAAAGGAAAAATAAGGACACTTTTCATTACATGCGTCACACTTTGAGAGTTTATCCTATTATGCAGTTGAGGTGTTTTTCTTTGTTTTCAGTCCGGCTGAGACGTCTCTGTTGTTGCACGTTTATGATCCTTGCATTAGGGCTCCCTCAGATTATTCTTCGCAATCCAGGAAAACTACAAGAGCGGAAAACATTTGGCATTGTGGAAAGCAGTAGGCTGGTAGAACCAGGGAGTGGTGTGATGTTGGCTGATGCAAGTTGTTGCCATGGCAATCTCCCTAAGTAACCTTTTGGGTTTACATGTACCCTCTGACCCTCGTATTGGAAGCCATTGTTTCCGAGTGGCAGCAGATGCTTTGTTCCACATCCAAATCGGCTTACCAGGATTGGAAAATGCTGAACTGGGTAGGGTAATACCACAGCTTGATAATGTGGAAAGTATGTGAGGAATGCTGCTTCACACTACAGGCATGGCTCACCTGCTGCTTATAGAACCATGTGTGAGATAGTTGAAGGGGCGAAGTAACAGGACATATAAAGAGGCTTAATGGCCTTTATCAGTAGTGGAGCTGTAAACTGAGCAGTGACGGGTTGTAAAAGTGGAGTGTCGGTTTAGAGACACCGGATATGATTTGTACTTCGATTATTATAGACTGATGGGCTCATTTTACATTACATTTTTGTCATTTAGCAGACGCTCTTATCCAGATGTCTTTAGAGGGAGAGATAGTGGATGTAGTGAAGTTGAATGATGGCGCCTGAGAGAGACAGTAGATTTGATCCATCATCAAGGAGCAGATCGACGTCCATGTTGAAGATCTAATTAATGTGACACATGGAGGTTGAGAGAAAGAATGCTGAGGTCTAGATAGGCCGATGACGTCTGTGGAATCTGACTTGTGGGCTTGATGTTTACTGGGCTGATGGAGGCCTAGGCTGTGGAGGGCAGCTTGATTATGCCTCATGAAGGGCACACGGTGCCTGGGGGAAAGTCACGCAGACTCCTGCCCACCCCTATGTCCACCACGATCCGGTCCCAACCGGTATGAGCTGAGTGACTCACTCAATCAGGGCCTGCAGTCAGACGACCCACATACACAGACACTGTGTGTGTGCCATCCATTCATTCACCCATGATACACTGATGCTAGGGCCTCTACTGTGTACTGTACCAAGCCTTGCACTCATATCTGCTTACAGTAAGACTCAAATTCAAGGATTGTAAGGGGGAAGCCACAAAATGAATCATAAACACATCCATAATTGTACAGCAGATTTCCAGCAGGACAAATTGTTAGCCCTGCCTCTTACGTCACAACTTAGAGTAGTAAAGTCGCATTGCGTTCAAGGACAGTTTCAATAACAATCCATCTTGCTGTAGGCCCAATAACTGACGTCAGCTAGAACTGCCGAGTCAATGCCTCAACAAGGAAATCCTCTAATTACTGGAAATGTCATTAATTCATCTTCATTACCAGGTGGAAAACTGACAACTCATCCCCCTACCAGAAGTTGGACCAACACCAACATCAGCTATGAACTGATTTATCATCATAAGAAAGGCAGGGATCAGCTATTTCATCTGTGGTCAATTTCACACTCTTGTGCATATACCCTGCCTCTAGTCTTTTCTAGGAAAATTGTGTAATTCGTTATCGTTATCAAGGTCGAAAATAAAACTGAACTTGACCATAGTTAATCTCTTATCAGTCGCCCAGGCTTGCAGTTTGAAGCCCTTCACTGCTCTGCCTCTGTTCCTCGTGCAGTCCTTTTGTAAATCCTTGTTCCAAGCTACTCATTATGGTGCTCTGTAATTATAGGCCCTTTCATAAGCCTCTTCAGAATCACTCTGTGGCTTTCTTTCTCTTACTGACTGGGATTTGGTGTGTACTTTTGTACTATGTTTGGGGGTGGAGGGGTATGTGTGTATAAGTGTGGGTGACTGTGTGAGTGACTGTGTGGGTGACTGTGTGGGTGGGTGCATTTGATAATATAATAATAATAATAATATATGCTATTTAGCAGGCGCTTTTCTCCAAAGCTCTGCAACTGTGATCTGAGGACACTGTGCTTCATCAAGGGAACATATGGAGAGAGAGGAAATAGAGATGGACAGGGAGGTATTAAAAACTATGATAAATATTCATATACAACAGCATGAGGAATGATAATCTGTTTTGCACAAATCTAAACATAGTCAATAAATCTGCAATCCCTGTTCGTCACATGAGCTCTGGCTTTGATGAATGACTGATGTGATGGAGGGTTCATTTTGTTCACAAAAAAATATGAATCAAACATCTATTCTTAAAGGCAATTGTAGAGACTATCACTGATTAAATAGACCCAGAAAAAAACTATAACTAAACAAACATGATTATTTATTTCAGTTGACTAAAATGAGAAGAGAAAAATGTGTTCAGCAGTGGGAAGTCACACCAGGCAAACACAGCCTACATCAGCTGGTAAGCTGCTGTGGAGCAATCAATCAGAGTGGGCAGAGCAGCAGACAGGCTGCGCTCTGGCTCCAACTCCGCTTATGCACATTGTACATGTGACTCTTGCTTCACCTAACTATCTCACCACCAGCTTTCTAGTTAGCTACCATTTGCCTGGTTAAAAAACACATGCTGCTTTACAAAATGAAAAACAATAGCAGTATTGAGTTTAATAATAAAACAACAGTCTCGCTATGTTTATCTCTCCCTTGAATAGGCTACAGAAAAGTAGGCTGTCTTTGAATATGTAATCTCATACAACCCTTACGCTTTTCCCACTGCATTTCATATACATATTCTGTAGCCAACGTAGCCAAGTCTCCCTCTTTTTCTCAGATAAATCAGCTTGATTCTATAGTAAAAAGACATGACCCATAATACTGGCGCTACGTTTTTTTCTTTCTTTGTGCATTGGGGGGGCCGCATTTTACATTCATAAAGCATATGGTGGGCTGTTATAAAACGAGGCAACTTGCGGACCAGGCCATTAACCATTTGTTTAGGCTACATCTTGTTCAGTCATGTTTCCTCATCAGCTAGCTATAGCTAACAACCTGGGGGCGCATTCAGCAGGACACTGCATTTTTGAACGCTCAGATAGAAATATGCTATGTAGAACGTTTTTTTAACTGAACGTGGCCCTGGTAACATGACCAGTAGCCTATAGTTGAAGTCGGAAGTTTACATACCCCTTAGCCAAATACATTTAAACTCAGTTTTTCACAATTCCTGACATTTAATCCTAGATTAAATTCCCTGTCTTAGGTCAGTTAGGATCACCACTTTATTTTAACAATGTGAAATGTCAGAATAATAGCAGAGAGAATTATTTATTTCAGCTTTTATTTATTTTATCACATTCCCAGTGGGTCAGAAGTTTACATACACTCAATTAGTATTTGGTAGCATTGCCTTTAAATTGTTTAACTTGGGTCAAACGTTTTGGGGAGCCTTCCACAGGCTTCCCACAATAACTCTCTGAGGATCTGAAAAAAATAATTGTTGCTCTACATAAAGATGGCCTGGGCTATAAGAAGATTACCAAGACCCTGAAACTGAGCTGCAGCACGGTGGCCAAGACCATCAGCGGTTTAACAGGACAGGTTCCACTCAGAACAGGCCTCACCATGATCGACCAAAGAACTTGAGTGCACGTGCTCAGCGTCATATCCAGAGGTTGTTTTTGGTAAATAGACGTATGAGTGCTGCCAGCATTGCTGCAGAGGTTGAAGGGGTGGGGGGTCAGCCTGTCTGTGCTCAGACCATAAGCCGCACACTGCATCAAATTGGTCTGCATGGCTGTCATCCCAGAAGGAAGCCTCTTCTAAAGATGATGCACAAGAAAGCCCGCAAACAGTTTGCTGAAGACAAGCAGACTAAGGACATGGATTACTGGAACCATGTCCTGTGGTCTGATGAGACCAAGATAAACTTATTTGGTTTAGATGGTGTCAAGCATGTGTGGCGGCAACCAGGTGAGGAGTACAAAGACAAGTATGTCTTGCCTACAGTCAAGCATGGTGATGGGAGTGTCATGGTCTGGGGCTGCATGAGTGCTGCCGGCACTGGGGAGCTACAGTTCATTGAGGGAACCATGAATGCCAACATGTACTGTGACATACTGAAGCAGAGCATGATCCCCTCCCTTCGGAGACTGGGCCGCAGGGCAGTATTCCAACATGATAACGACCCCAAACACCCCTCCAAGACGACCACTGCCTTGCTAAAGAAGCTGAGGGTAAAGGTGATGGACTGGCCAAGCATGTCTCCAGACCTAAACCCTAACTCCATGCCCAATTGGGTTAAGGCAGTGCTGGAAAATGATGGTGGCCACACAAAATGTTGGCACTTTGGGCCCAATTTGGATATTTTCACTTAGGGGTGTACTCACTTTTGTTGCCAGCGGTTTAGACATTAATGGCTGTGTGTTGTGTTATTTTGAGGGGACAGCAAATGTACACTGTTATATAAGCTGTACACTCAGTACTTTATATTGTAGCAAAGTGTCATTTCTTCAGTGTTGTCACATGAAAAGATATACTCAAATATTTACAAAAATGTGAGGGGTGTACTCACTTTTGTGATATACTGTATATCCACAGTAAAACGAGTCCTATATCAACATAACCTGAAAGGCCGCTCAGCAAGGAAGAAGCCACTGCTCCAAAACCGCCATAAAAAAGCCAGACTATGGTCAGCAACTGCACATGGGGACAAAGATCATACTTTTTGAAGAAATGTCCTCTGGTCTGATGAAGCAAAAATAGAACTGTTTGCCCATAATGACCATCATTATGTTTGGAGGAAAAAGGGGGACGCTTGCAAGCCGAAGAACACCATCCCAACCGTGAAGCATGGGGGTGGCAGCATCATGTTGTGGTGATGCTTTGCTGCAGGAGGGACTGGTGCACTTCACAAAATAGATGGCATCATAAGGAGGGGAAATTATGTGGAGATATTGAAGCAACATCTCAAGATATCAGTCAGAAAGTTAAAGCTTAGTCGCAAATGGGTCTTCCAAATGGACAATGACCCCAAGCATACTTCCAAAGTTGTAGCAAAATGGCTTAAGGACAACAAAGTCGAAGTATTGGAGTGGCCATCACACAGCCCTGACCTCAATCCTGTAGAAAATTTGTGGGCAGAATTGAAAAAGCGTGTGCGAGCAAGGAGGCCTACAAACCTGACTCAGTTACTTACACCAGCTCTATCAGGAGGAATGGGCCAAAATTCAACTTATTCAACATATTGTGGGAAGCTTGTGGAAGTTAAACAATTTAAAGGCAATGCTACCAAATACTAATTGAGTGTATGTAATCTTCTGACCCACTGGGAATGTGATGAAAGAAATAAAAGCTGAAATAAATCATTCTCTCTACTATTATTCTGACATTTCACATTGTTAAAATAAAGTGGTGATCCTAACTGACGTAAGACAGGGAATTCTTACTAGGATTAAATGTCAGGAATTGTGAAAAACTGAGTTTAAATGTATTTGGCTAAGGAGTATGTAAACTTCCGACTTCAACTGTATGTTTGTCATATACTGTATCTGCTGTTGGTTAGAGAATATAATGCTATGCAGAAAAATACTTTGGTTGGACAAGACTATGTATATCTGTGCACATAGAAGTGTAATGCGTGCGTACTGGCAGCAGAGAAGTCAGGCGCAGGAGAGCAAAGACTGTGTTGCAACGGTGCAGTTTAATAATAAAAATCACCGTGGACAAAAACAATAAATAAATACAATGGGACAAAACCCTTCGTACGCCAGACATAACGTGTACAAACTCTTACAATCAACAATTCCGGACAAGGACATGGAGGGGAACAGAGGGTTAAATACACAACATTTAATTGATGGAATTGAAACCAGGTGTGAGGGAAGACAAGACAAAACCAATGGAAAATGAAAGGTGGATCGGCGATGGCTAGAAGGCCGGTGACGTCGACCGCCGAACGCCGCCCGAACTAGGAGAGGGACCGACTTCGGCGGAAGTCGTGACAAGAAGTCATTGATTTATGTTTACTATAGGCTAATGAGGCAATACAAATGTGATTTGACTAAAATTGAAGGGCATTTAGTTGACTAAAATGTCCCACTGTTTTCATCTTTTTGACAATGACTCGATTAAATCATTACTCAAATGACAAAAATGTGACTAAGACTTAACGATATTTTAGTAAAAATGACTAAGACTAGACTAAATTTCAAAAAAAGAGTGCCAAAATGAACACTGACGATATGTGGATTAGAGCGTTGTGTGTGTGTGTGTGTATGTGTGAGTGTGTGTGTTATGTGCTCCACTTTCCACATTTTGGGGGATGTTCATGTTGCCATAGTAACTGAATCAGTTCTGTAACAGTGACAAGTCTCCATGGCAACAGCACCAGTAGGCATGGAGGGGTTGGCGTGTTCCAGTTAACCAAACAGTTTAGCATTTTTAGGAAAGACCTTGAAAAAGGACAGAACAGAAAAGAGCTGAGATTTCACTTCAGTTGCTGCAGAACTTCAATTCCAGTACTGCCACGCTGTGACGCAGGAGGAACATACACACTCACAAAATATAATCACCCACAAACATCATGCAGAAACACCCCTACTAAATATGACCTCCAATTAGAGGCAACGAGGACCAGCTGCCTCCAACTGAAGGTCAACCCAATAAACCCCAACCTAGAAATAGACAAACTAGAACTACTACATAGAAAGAGAAAACATAGAACAAACACAAAAACACCCCGTCACACCCTGACCACTCTACCATAGAAAATAACAACTTATATTGGTCAGGATGTGACAAGTACACACAAATCTGTTCAAATCTCATGCCATTCTTCTCTTTGGGTATTATTTTCTCAAAGCTTTTCTATACAGATGATGGTCTTGCTCTTGCCTTGATCGTACTACAAGAGCAACACTTTGCCTCACAGTTGGGCTGACCCCGATAAACTGCCTCTTTGTCTAACTACTATATTATACTGTCCTGATTGGCCAGAAACTTTGACTTGTCACAATCTCACCTGCAGTTCATTAGGTTTTAAGAGCTTTATCAGGCTCTAATGAGGATAGTCATTGTATTAGGCCTTTCATAATGTAGGGTACTGATAACATTAATAATGCTGCCTACTAAGACCTACTGGCACCGATGTTCTGGGACACTGTAAAGTCCATGGAGAATAAGAGCACCTCCTCCCAGCTGCCCACTGAACTGAGGCTAGGAAACACTGTCACCACCGATAAATCCACTATAATTAAGAATTTCAATAAACATTTTTCTACAGCTTGCCATGCTTTCCACCTGGCTACCCCTACCTCGGTCAACTGCCCTGCACTCCCCACAGCAACTCGCCCAAGCCTCCCCGATTTCTCCTTCACCCAAATCCAGATAGCTGATGTTCTGAAAGAGCTGCAAAATCCGGACCCCTACAAATCAGCCGGGCTAGACAATCTGGACCCTCTCTTTCTAAAATGTTCTGCCAAAATTGTTGCAACCGCTATCACTAGCCTGTTCAACCTTTCTTTCGTATCGTCTGAGATTCCCAAAGATTGGAATGCTGCCGCGGTCATCCCCCTCTTCAAAGGGGGAGACACTCTAGACCCAAACTGCTACAGACCTATATCTATCCTATCCTGCCTTTCTAAGGTCTTCGAAAGCCAAATTAACAAACAGATTACCGACCATTTCGAATCCCACCGTATCTTCTCCGCTATGCAATCTGGTTTCAGAGCTGGTCATGGGTGCACCTCAGCCACGGTCAAGGTCCTAAATGATATCATAACCGCCATCAATAAGAGACATTACTGTGCAGCCGTTTTCATCGACCTGGCCAAGGCTTTCGACTCTGTCAATCACCACATTCTTATTGGCATACTCAACAGCTTTGGTTTCTCAAATGATTGCCTCGCCTGGTTTACCAACTACTTCTCTGATAGAGTTCAGTGTGTAAAATCGGAGGCCTGTTGTCCGGACCTGTTGCAGTCTCTATAGGGGTGCCACAGGGTTCAATTCTCGGGCCGACTCTTTTCTCTGTATACATCGAGGATGTCGCTCTTGCTGCTGGTGATTCTCTGATCCACCTCTACGCAGACGACACCATTCTGTATACCTCTGGCCCTTATTTGGACACTGTGTTAACTAACCTCCAGATGAGCTTCAATGCCATACAACTCTCCTTCTGTGGCCTCCAACTGCTCTTAAATGCAAGTAAAACTAAATGCCTGCTCTTCAACCGATCACTGCCCGCACCTGCCCGCCCGTCCAACATCACTACTCTGGACGGTTCTGACTTAGACTATGTGGATAACTACAAATACCTAGGTGTCTGGTTAGACTGTAAACTCTCCTTCCAGACTCCCATTAAGCATCTCCAATCCAAAATTAAATCTAGAATCGGCTTCCTATTTCACAACAAAGCATCCTTCACTCATGCTGCCAAACATACCCTCGTAAAACTGACCATCCTGGCACTCCAGCTCCAGCAGGTATATCTCACTGGTCACCCCCAAAGCCAATTCATCCTTTGCCCGCCTTTCCTTCCAGTTCTCTGCTGCCAATGACTGGAACGAGCTGCAAAAATCAGTGAAGCTGGAGACTCATATCTCCCTCACTAGCTTTAAGCACCAGCTGTCAGAGCAGCTCACAGATCACTGCACCTGTACATAGCCAATCTGTAAACAGCCCATCCAACTACCTCATCCCCATACTGTATTTATTTATTTATCTTAATCCTTTGCACTCCAGTATCTCTACTTGCACATTCATCTTCTGCACATCTACCATTCCAGTGTTAAATTGCTATTTTGTAATTACTTCGCCACCATGGCCTATTTATTGCCTTAACTCCCTTATCTTACCTCATTTGCACTCACTGTATAGGCTTTTGTTTTCTTTTTTTCCTACTGTATTATTGACCGTATGTTTTGTTTATTCCATGTGTAACTCTGTGTTGTTGTATATGTCGAACTGCTTTGCTTTATCTTGGCCAGGTCGCAGTTGCAAATGAGAACTTGTTGTCAACTAGCCTACCTGGTTAAATAAAGGTACAACAAAAAAATACAGAAATGAAATGTGTGTTTGTAAAGTGTAAACATCTAAATTACATGTATGATACATGATTGCTAATTGATTCCACATAGTGGTAACCACAATTGGTCACCATATAAAAGGGTGTGTGTGTGAACACTTTCTTTCAAAAGGCACCAGGTAAATGTGAACACTTTCTTTCAAGAAGTAGGAAGAAATCAAAGAGCTCGTGAACAAAGGGCTTGTCAGAGAGGTCAGAGAGGTCAGAGAGGTCAGAGAGGTGGGCATGGGCCCTGTTAAGGGTTCAAAGTGAATACAGTAAATGTATTGGCTTTTTATTGTGAATTATGTGAATGTTAGATTGTGTAAAATGTGTATGTGTGTATGAGAAAGAGAAAGAATGAAAATATTATAATATAAAGTGTGATGGTGTGTTTTCAGTGGATATATTGTGTTATACCGTAGGTGTTCTAAAGTTATTTTTGGGCTACCTCAGTTCTCTAAAGGAGATACTGTGTTCCGTACCAGTAGAACAGAGATCATTGTGTACCTATCAAAATGAGATACTGTGTTCCTTACCAGTAGAACAGAACTCATCGTGTACATCCCTATCAGATCTCCCTTCAACCTTTGACCCTTCACTCTGAGTGCTGCAGAACAGGGAAAACTGCAGTCAGCGCTTATGTCCGACCTTCAGTCTTATGTAAGCATCCACCACAGCTACTGCCAGAAGGGTCAAGTGCATTCATTCATTTTCATCTCTCTCTCTCTCTCTCTCTCTCTCTCTCTCTCGCTCGCTCTCTCTCTCTCTCTCTCTCTCTCTCTCTCTCTCTCTCTCTCTCTCTCTCTCTCTCTCTCTCTCTCTCTCATTTCACAATAAATCCTATCTTATTAAATACTTTTTTCTTTACATAGTTGAATGTGCTGACAACAAAATCACACAAAAATAATCAATGGAAATCCAATTTATCAACCCATGGAGGTCTGGATTTGGAGTCACACTCAAAATTAAAGTGGAAAACCACACTACAGGCTGATCCAACTTTGATGTAATGTCCTTAAAACAAGTCAAAATGAGGCTCAGTAGTGTGTGTGGCCTCCACGTGCCTGTATGACCTCCCTTCAACGCCTGGGCATGCTCCTGATGAGGTGGCGGATGGTCTCCTGAGGGATCTCCTCCCAGACCTGGACTAAAGCATCCGCCAACTCCTGGACAGTCTGTGGTGCAACGTGGCATTGGTGGATGGAGCGAGACATGATGTCCCAGATGTGCTCAATTGGATTCAGGTCTGGGGAACGAGCGGGCCAGTCCATAGCATCAATGCCTTCCTCTTGCAGGAACTGCTGACACACTCCAGCCACATGAGGTCTAGCATTGTCTTGCATTAGGAGGAACCCAGGGCCAACCGCACCAGCATATGGTCTCACAAGGGTCTGAGGATCTCATCTCGGTACCTAATGGCTGTCAGGCTACCTCTGGCGAGCACATGGAGGGCTGTGCGGCCCCCCAAAGAAATGCCACCCCACACCATGACTGACCCACCGCCAAACCGGTCATGCTGGAGGATGTTGCAGGCAGCAGAACGTTCTCCACGGCGTCTCCAGACTCTGTCACGTCTGTCACGTGCTCAGTGTGAACCTGCTTTCATCTGTGAAGAGCACAGGGCGCCAGTGGCAAATATGCCAATCTTGGTGTTCTCTGGCAAATGCCAAACGTCCTGCACGGTGTTGGGCTGTAAGCACAACCCCCATCTGTGGACGTCGGGCCCTCATACCACCCTCATGGAGTCTGTTTCTGACCGTTTAAGCAGACACATGCACATTTGTGGCCTGCTGGAGGTAATTTTGCAGGGCTCTGGCAGTGCTTCTCCTGCTCCTCCTTGCACAAAGGCGGAGGTAGCGGTCCTGCTGCTGGGTTGTTGCCCTCCTACGGCCTCCTCCACGTCTCCTGATGTACTGGCCTGTCTCCTGGTAGCGCCTCCATGCTCTGGACACTACGCTGACAGACACAGCAAACCTTCTTGCCACAGCTCGCATTGATGTGCCATCCTGGATGAGCTGCACTACCTGAGCCACTTGTGTGGGTTGTAGACTCCGTCTCATGCTACCACTAGAGTGAAAACACCGCCAGCATTCAAAAGTGACCAAAACATCAGCCAGGAAGCATAGGAACTGAGAAGTGGTCTGTGGTCCCCACCTGCAGAACCACTCCTTTATTGGGGGTGTCTTGCTAATTGCCTATAATTTCCACCTGTTGTCTATTCCATTTGCACAACAGCATGTGAAATTTATTGTCAATCAGTGTTGCTTCTTAAGTGGACAGTTTGATTTCACAGAAGTGTGATTGACTTGGAGTTACATTGTGTTGTTTAAGTGTTCCCTTTATTTTTTTGAGCAGTGTATATAACGCCTGTCAGGTCAGCTATTCCCTTCTAAATCTATGACTGCAGCAAAGAGGCAAAGTCATAAGACAAAAGTGCCCTAATATTAAATTGGACCAGGGGCAATAGGGGCTGAGGACAGTGTTTACAGCTCAAGAACAGGTGTTCTTGAGCTGTAAAGAACACTCCCATTCACGCAGAATGATCGTAGCCGGCCAGATCTCAGCTGATCTCCAGAGCCCATTGGACCCATTCTAAAGTAATGTAAGCACCTGTTTAGATACAGCACATTGCTCCTGTCTCACAATCTCCAACACAACACCTTTGGTTGTCTCTCAGCTATAGGTACCTCTATGGTTCGCACTGATGACATCAACAATCCTGATGCAGGCAGACCTGCGCAGTACGTGGTGCTTTTTCTGTGATGTGCTGTTTTTTCACATGTGCATGGCCTTTGTACTCTGTGTGTCACGTCTTGCCAGTGCTTAAGGTCACTTTTCTGAAAGTCCTGTTTCTACAGCTCGTTCAAAAGCACATTCATAGTTTACAACGAGCACAGCACTAGGCACAGACATCAATTCAACGTCTATTCCATGTTGGTTCAAAGTATTTTTGTAATAATAATGTATTTTATTTGCTTTTGCTGTGATTGAGTGGGCCTGGCAGGGCTGGCTCCCCAGTGGGTGGCAGGGCCTGGTTCCCCTGACTTGAACACAATCACACAAACAAAACACAATGCTGATGGTACAAGTCCGAATGGTAATGATGATAGACGATAAAAGGTGGCCTGAGGTGAACGGACATCAGCCCAGACACGAATCTACAGGACCTTCGATCCTGTCACCTACAATTTACCCAATTCTCTGGCATTCAACACACAGACAGACAGTCCATGTCACATTGTGTATTTCATTAGCCCCTTACAAATCAATACAGTCACGGTTAGTTGTGGTTGATCATTTAAAGCAAACACCACATTAAATAAGGATACTGTACATCGCTTACACCAGCAGCTTTAGCCAAATCCCCCATAATTTTTATATTTTTTATTTCACCTTTATTTAACTAGGTAACTCAGTTAAGAACAAATTCTTATTTATAATGAAGGCCTACCGAACGCCTCCACGACAAGAGAGACACCAGAACACTTCATAAAGAGAGACCTAAGACAACAACATAGCATGGCAGCAACACGTCAACACAGCATGGTAGCAACACCACATGACAACAACATGGTAGCAACACAACATGGCAGCATCACAACATGTCACGCCTGCTCCCGCTTCCTCTCTCTGGCGCTCGAGGGCACCAGACTGCCCTTCTTTACACACACCTGTCGCCATCATTACACTCATCAGTGCTCATTGGACTCACCTGGACTCCTTTACTTTGTTGATTGCCCCTTTATATCTGTCTGCTCCTCAGTTTGTTCCCTGTGTCAGCATTGACGTCGTTACATTTTGCTCTGTCCAGATGCTGTCCTTATTTGTTTCTTATCTATTATCCATTAAATGTTCACTCCCTGTACTTGCTTCTCGTCTCCCAGTGTCAGTCCTTACAGAATGCTGACACCACTATTTGAAGCATCAGGGAGTTCTTGTTTTTTGTTTTTGGTGGTGACGTCAGGTCCTGGTGCCACCGCCAACGGAACTGGGGGTGTCTCAGCTGGCTCGTCGGGCTTCCACGCCTTAGCTGGCTCGAGAGGTTTCCTTGCCTCGGTTGGCTCGGCAGGCTCCCATCCCACGTCATACCTCAGCCGGCTTGTCGGGCTCCTACGCCTTAGCCGGCTCATCAGGCTCCCACGCCTGAGCAGGATTGTCAGGCTTTCACACCTCAGCCGGATCGTTGGGCTCCCACGCCTCAGCCGGCTAGTCCAACGCCATGCCTCAGCCGGCCCGTCAGGCTCGTCCAGGTGGGATGCCGGGTGGTGCCCCTAGAGGGGGGGTACTGTCACACCTGCTCCCACTTCCCCTCTCTGCCCTTCATTACGCACACCTGTCACCATCATTACATGCATCAGCGCTCATTGGACTCACCTAGACTCCTTTACTTTGTTGATTGCCGCTCTATATCTGTCTGCTCCTCAGTTTGTTCCCCATGTCAGCATTAATGTCGTTACTTTTTTCCTTGTCCAGACACTGTCCTTGTTTGTTTCTTGTCTATTATCCATTAAATGTTCACTCCCTGTACTTGCTTCTCATCTCCCAGTGTTGGTCCTTACACAACATGGTAGCAGCACGAAACATGGTACAAACATCTTGTGACAAGTATACAGAGATTACCAGTTTACAGAGGAGTATAGAGTGCAGTGACGTGTCCTATAAGGAGCATTGGTGGCAAATCTGATGGCCGAATGGTAAAGAACATCCACCCGCTCGAGAGCACCCTTACCTGCCGATCTATAAATCACATCGCGTGGGTAGGAAGGTCATCTGAATCAGTGTTAGTTTGGCAGCTGGGGTGAAAGAGGAGCGATTACGATAGAGGAAACCAAGTCTAGATTTAACCTTAGCCCGCAGCTCTGATATGTGCTGAGAGATATAGTACATATAGTAGACAAACCAGTTTAAAATCTATAGGTTTACCAAACTGTTAAGTGATTAACCATTAAGCGCAGTTGGATTAAGTGATGGTCAAATGTATTTAAACAAATGAGAAGAGAATCATAGGAAAATTATTGTGAGCATTGCATTGTGAAAGGCAATTACTTTATATGAAAGATATTTCTAGATGAAACACTGATTAGGTTTGGCGAAAAGTTCCTTTGTGATTAGATGTGTTGCACTAAGTCAATTGAAAATGTGATTAAAGTTGTGAAAAAACAGCCTTTTTGATTATCTGTTTTGAGTTTTGTACTAAGAGTTGTAAAATTTTACCAAATACTTGTGAAAATAGTACCAAAGCGATAAAAAAACTGTAAAATATCCCTTTCTTTGAAAAAAGGATGAAAAAGGTTCTAGGTAGAACCCTTTGCCT
This sequence comes from Salmo trutta, assembly GCF_901001165.1. Lineage (NCBI taxonomy): Eukaryota > Metazoa > Chordata > Actinopteri > Salmoniformes > Salmonidae > Salmo > Salmo trutta. The sequence goes on along the minus strand of NC_042970.1, from coordinate 32,953,759 downwards.
TACAAAGAACCCTCATCTCCCAAAAAAGGTTTTTCAGATAAAAACAGTTATTGGTAGAACCTTATCACTCTGTAAAGAACCCTTTTGGAACCCTTTTTTCTAAGGGTGTAGAACTGTACCATAACTAGACTCTGCTAGGTAGCAACACACACCATGCATTTTAACTAATCACAACTTTCTCATTAAAGCCCCAATCAGCGTAGCTGCCCTTGACTGCCACTTACCCAATGCTTATGGCTTTGATGGATGTGTGTTTAAAGAGGTGGACAACAGAGAGAGGGAGGCAGATGGCAGGGAACTGTTGTGTTTAATGAAGTTTGGGCCATCGTCATTGACCATGTGGTAAACAGAGGACTTACCATGGCAGAGGCTGCCAGATTAGTTCACCCCAATCTGAAAAGATCAACTGTCAATTCCATCATGAGAACATTTCGGCAAGAAAACCGGTAAGTCTGCACTATGCTTTACCATTATATTTACAGTAAATTACATGTTGTAATGCATGTAAATTCACAAAACATGTTACAGTATTCTTACAGTATTATCTACTGACAGTATACTCAGTTCTACCCTTAGAATTGACAGAAGACCCCTTGGTGGTGGCCATGGCCGTGTGCTGACCGACCAGCAGGAGTGGAAATGGTGAGGGCCAGGAATGACATGCGGCTGTCCGAAATAAAGCACGCCATTGAGGAGAACAATGACACCTTTGTCAATGTGGCATCCATCAGCCTACCAACAATCGCCCACCTTTTGAAGAGGCACCAGGTATCTTTGAAACACATTTACCTTTTGAGAGAAACAATGAACGAGTGAAACAACTGCGGGCCGAGTATGTTCAGATACAGCACTGTATACTGTATTACTGTTACTATTTGATACAAATGCTAATTCACAATATCATATTGGAATTATACTGTAAAAAGAACTAACCAAAATATATTTTTAGAGGGTGCTGGTGCTTGATGCTGCTGTGAACCATCACAAGTATATCTTTGTTCAAGAAGCGGGATTCAACCTGGCCAAAACTCGGCACCGTGGGTGGAACCTTATCGGCCAACGGGTGACCGTCCAAGTGCCCTGACAACTTAGGAAAACATCTCCATGTGCGCAGCTATCTCTGAAGATGGTGTGGTAGGACGTAGGCCATTATTTGGATCCTACAACGTTGTACACCTCATTGTGTTTCTCAATTAAATTGAGCAAGGTGTCAAGGTGAAGAGGTCACCTATGTCATTGTGTGGTACTAAGTCAGGTTCCACCATGTAGAGGTGGTTCAGGCATGGTTTTGGGCCCATCCCCGTTTCGTGACCCTATACTTTCCTTTTTTCAGCACTATTGAGGATTTTTTTTTCAGCTTAGAGGTGGAAGGTGTACGATTGCCATTTCATGAGCGTGCCACCCTCCTTCTGGCCATGGATGAGGCATGTGACGACATTAATGCAGACCCATGTCAAGCTTGGATTCACCATGCCAAAAGTTTTTTCTCACGGTGCATGAACAATGAGGACATTCACTGTGATGTAGATGACCATTTTTGGCTAAATCCTCAAGACAGGCTTGATGCAAATTAATGCATGCAAAATGTGGTGTTTGATTTTCATTCATTTAATTGAATTCATTTAATTTCTTACATATTATTACAGATGGTACACCAATGTTGCAATTACATCTGAATAATATGTTTTGTTTCATGAATGATTGTAGAGGATGTCTTCATTGATCACACCTTTAATTACACATTGGACAGATATTATGGAAATGTAATTTTACTATTGGATCAACTTGTAATAAAAAAAAAAGAAAAGATATTGTTATGTTGTGTTTTGGTGATTAAACCAATGTTTTAATTACATTTCACAATAAACGTATATGTTGAATCAATGGTTGTGTGGTGAGAGATGTTTACAGTACAAATGAAAGCGCAATGATAGGTTTGGACTGAAAGATTGGCTCCGTTACAAGTGTGACCGATTTAGAGTTTTGCACTAAGAGTTGTGAAAATGTACTACATACACTACATGACCAAAAGTATGGGCATTAATATGGAGTTGGTCCCCCCCCCCCCCTTTGCTACTATAACAACCTCCACTCTTCTGGGAAGGCTTTCCACTAGATGTTGGAACATTGCTGCAGTAACTTGCTTCCATTCAGCCAAAAGAGCATTAGTGATGTCGGGCACTGAACCATGAAAAACAGCCCCAGACCATTATTCCTCCTGTCGTGTCTTTGGCTATGCCGGATTAAGTGATATGACATGCTATTCTATAAAATCCTTTATCTGTAATTAATATTACCTGATTAAGCTAAATGTAATTAACTAGAATGTCGGGGCACCACGAAAGAGTGTTTATAGAGCTGTTATCTTCCGAATAAACTCTTAAAGACCTAGTAATATTTTACATCAATAACAGTCTATTAATCGCCACCTTATTTCAGTCTCATCTGAAAGTTGTAAATTCTTGGTTATCTTCACGAACCCTGGCTAACAAGTTGACTCAGCAATACAAAATTGCGTTTAATTATTTATTTACTAAATACCTAACTAATCACACAGAATTACATATACACAGAATGCAAATTATGTCATACAGAAAACTTCCCTGGGGGACAAAACCTGTATGACGGCTTGTTGCACAAAGGAAAGGGGGTTGGGCTTGAATGAAAGAGCGGGAAGACTGAGGAACAAAGGGAGAAGCTGTGCTATCGTAAATACAGTATCTTATGCATTCTAAATTACCGCCCATTTGGAAAAGGGAAATGCAATAAATATTTACTCTGAGCTGCGCTTCGGTAGGTTGGTCGTAGATGCTGGTCGTGTTGGCCAACAGAGATCTTCCTGTCATTGGAAGAATGTCTCTGGTGGTAAATTAGATACGTCGTAGTATCGTCATTATGTGTTAGACTGGATACATCGTTCGTCCTTTCCTAGCCCACGTTTACAGCTGCTGTTGCTAACTCAACGGCTAGGATGTCTCACTTCTTTAGTGAATAAGAGTTCAAAGTTCATACCATTCACAACCAAAGCTCACGCTGAGGTTGGCTTAGTTCTGTAGTTGACATGTTAATCCTTTTTAACGTATGGACCGTCGTCCTATCGTCCTCGGAACAGAAAGTTATTCGCCCTTTTAACACAGAGGCTGCAGGCCTCGCGTACTCGGAACAGAAGGTTACATTTTCGTCAAGGGCTTATATAGTGGAGGGAGAGAAGGGTGTGTTTCATAGTTTATAACCCATGTCTCTTCACAGGGGCGGGACACTGATTGAGCAGGGCTCTAACCTTATGAAAACCCAATTCTCTCATTTGGAAGCTAAAATTACATTTAATCTTTTCACAAATAGATTCATATTCAAACATTTAAATTGCACAACAATTCCATGTGAATCTGATAACTACAATGTGTAGACTTTCCCAGATACAGTTTATGTCATCCTGTCATCAGTCATAATGTCTCAGATGACAACCGAACTGACATCATATTCATTAAGTACCAATGCATATTTTCAATTGGTTCTATTACCAAAATATGGTTCCTTTCCCCCCACTTGTTTGATGTTCCCAGACTCTATGTTTAACAAAGGCTATTCAAGAGTCCTTCAGTAGAGTCAGAGAGAGAGGGAAGGGAGAAAGGTATTTATGGGGGGGTCATAAACCTTACCCACAGGCCAACGTCATGACACTCCTCCACCAAACTTTACAGTTGGCATGATGCATGCAGGCAGGTAGTGTTCTCCTGGCATCCGCCAAACCCAGATTCGTCCGTCAGACTGCCAGATGGTGAAGTGGGATTGATCACTCCAGAGAATGCGTTTCCACTGCTCCACGGTCCAATTGCGGCAAGCTTTACACCACTCCAGCCGACACTTGGCATTGTGTATGGTGGTCTTAGGCTTGTTTGGTGTTTGGCCATGGAAATCCATTTCATGAAGCTCAAGAACAAACAGTTATTGTGTTAACGTTGCTTCCAGAGGCAGTTTGGAACAGAGGCAGTTAGTGTTTAAATCGAGGACAGACGATTTTTACGTGCTATATGCTTCAGCACTCGGTGGTCCTGTTCTGTGAGCTTGTGTGGTCTACCACTTCGCGGCTGAGCCGTTGTTGCTCCCATATGTTTCTACTTCACAATAACAGAACTTACAGTTAACCAGAGAAACTCTGGTAGGGCAGAAATTTGACAAACTGACTTGTTGGAAAGGTGTCATCCTTTGACGGTGGAGATCCCTATGGAGATTGCATGGCTGTGTGCTCAATGTTATAACTGTCAGCAATGGGTGTGGCTGAAATAGCCAAATCCACTAATTTGATGAGTTTAAAAAGATACGTGTGAGAATGTTTTAAACTGTACCTACATGGGAATATTTGTACATGTATCTGGTATTCCCATAATAATTGTATAAATAGTACTGACATAGTCGATATCTTTGCCATTATGTATTTCTTTCAAATTAGTATTTTCTGTGATTTTATTGAGTAGAGAGTAGGAGAATAGAAGGGAGTCTGAGTGAACCAGCAGTGTATCGTATGGTACACAGCAAATTGGCCAGTGTTACCTAGTGTACATTTTTAAGTGTAACATTTCTAGTGTTGACTCAGATAAATCACTATCTCAGGTATAAATAGTCCAATAAACGCTCAGTTGTGTGAACCAGAATTGACTGTGATTGTGCAATTTTGACGCTGTGTAGAGTAAAACACTCAAAACCACGCCCATCATTATTATATTTCCCAGCATGCTCTAATGCAGATTGATTTTCAGAATTGTTTGTTTCAATATCTGTTTTGCCTCTACATTAATTTCTATGCTACACAAAGTTGAATAACATAATTATTTTCTAAACTAATCCACTCTGTTAGTAGTTGGACTTATTGCGCCCGTTACTGAGATGGTTGTTCCAGTTTAGATGATTTAGGCATTTTCAATCATCAATCTTCCCTTTCCACAGTTGTGTCAAGTTGGCTGGATGTCCTTTGGGTAGTGGACCATTCTTGATACACACAGGAAACTATTGAGTGTTAAAAACCCAGGAGTTTTGCCGTTCTTGGCACACTCAAACTGGTGCGCCCGGCACCTACTATCATACCCCGTTCAAAGGTACTTAAATCTTTTATCTTGCCCATTCACCCTCTGAATGGCACACATACACAATCCATATCTCAATTGTCTCAAGGCTTAAAAATAGTTTTTAACCTGTCTCCTCGCATTCATCTACACTGATTGAAGTGGATTTAACAAGTGACATCAAAAGGGATCATAGCTTTCACCTGGTCAGTCTATGCCATGGAAAGAGCAAGTATTCCTAATGTTCTGTACACTCAGCGAATAGAAATACATTTTACTCAAAGTATAATTTTTTGAAATGTTACTGTCCCCACTACAATTGTATATATTTTTAAAACATGTCAATTTGGTGGTTTCAAAACCTCTCATTGGCCATTACATAGGATCAGCAATCCAGGGTTTATATTCATCATTGGTCCAGACCCATGGCTCTAGTGTGTTTCAGAGGCTTCATTTGACCTGCACCTCTAAATGGACCGTTCTATTCCACAATCTAACAATATTATTGCATGCACACCAAATACATAAACACAGCTCAAGGGTAGTGTTTCAATGTTGCATTCTTTCCTCTTTGCTGAATGTTGTTTCATAACCTTATTCAATGCCAAAAAGAGTATGAATTGTCTTAATACAGAGTGAAGGATAGACCGATCAAAAGAAGGATAGGACAGGGCTCAAAAGAAGGATAGGACAGGGCTCAAAAGAAGGATAGGACAGGGCTCAAAATAAGGATAGGACAGGGCTCAAAAGAAGGATAGGACAGGGCTCAAAATAAGGATAGGACAGGGCTCAAAATAAGGATAGGACAGGGCTCAAAAGAAGGATAGGACAGGGCTCAAAATAAGGATAGGACAGGGCTCAAAAGAAGGATAGGACAGGGCTCAAAAGAAGGAAAGGACAGGGCTCAAAATAAGGATAGGACAGGGCTCAAAAGAAGGATAGGACAGGGCTCAAAATAAGGATAGGACAGGGCTCAAAATAAGGATAGGACAGGGCTCAAAAGAAGGATAGGACAGGGCTCAAAATAAGGATAGGACAGGGCTCAAAATAAGGATAGGACAGGGCTCAAAAGAAGGATAGGACAGGGCTCAAAAGAAGGATAGGACAGGGCTCAAAAGAAGGATAGGACAGGGCTCAAAAGAAGGAAAGGACAGGGCTCAAAAGAAGGATAGGACAGGGCTCAAAATAAGGATAGGACAGGGCTCAAAATAAGGATAGGACAGGGCTCAAAAGAAGGATAGGACAGGGCTCAAAAGAAGGAAAGGACAGGGCTCAAAATAAGGATAGGACATGGCTCAAAATAAGGATAGGACAGGGCTCAAAATAAGGATAGGACATGGCTCAAAATAAGGATAGGACAGGGCTCAAAAGAAGGATAGGACAGGGCTCAAAAGAAGGATAGGACAGGGCTCAAAAGAAGGATAGGACAGGGCTCAAAATAAGGATAGGACAGGGCTCAAAAAGGGAGAGGACAGGGCTCAAAATCCTCAGATGAATATAACACAACAAATGTTTTGTTTGAATCAGTGATGTTACACATGCACTACTCTTTATTGCAGTAGCCAACTGTATGACTATCTGTGGCTTTATATAAATAACACAGACAGAACTGGAGGGGTTGGGGGAGCTGTCTTTCTCCAGTTTTGTGTGCGTAATCTGGAATAATCTGGATTAAGCCTGTGGACTGGACAGCACTACTGAAGCACTGTGTTTAACGCAGCTGGGTTATGTTGTTGCTGCATCTACAGTATAACACCACAGACAGTAAATGGTATAGAGATACTGCTGACGTTCCCAGGTTAAGTGGGTGTGATACTCATGAAGTTTAACATGAGCCGCAATAGTACAGGTCAGAACACAGGCCCTGAGCCTTTCTGAGGAATGAAGAAGAAATGTCTCTACAGTAATTGTGTTACGATGTGGTGTTAGGGGCTACTGTTCTGGACAATTGAGCTAAGGGGTAATTCAAAAAGTTTATAGAGTTTTGCATAGCTATGTATGCTGTGTATAGATTTGGTACAATGTGCTCAGAGAATAATGAACCGTTTCATGTTTGTGAGTGAGTGGATGAGTGGAGGCAAAGAGAGGATATTGGAGGTAGTAGAGTGAGTTCTCCATTGCTGTACTGCATACAGTAACTGCATGGTGGAGAGAGGGACTTTCTGCTCTGTGAGTGAGTCATATTGTGGTTCTCTACTCTGTCCGACTGGACAATATGTCTTTAAAAGGCACACCCACAATATCTCCAGTCAGTGCTTAAGTGAACCTCTTGTCTGCGTCATGGCCCACTACAGGTCAGAGACCAGCTTCCTTTCCCACACCTTAGCAGCTCAGCTACGTGTGTGTAAGTAAGAGAGTGTTTGAGAGGGGGGTGGTGTAGGTATTTAAGTGTAGTTTCTTGCAAATTACACAACGCCTGAGGTTGTGAGTGGCAACGCACACTATGGTGATGTCATTGATTTGTGAGAGTAATTGTCAATGAGACACACAATGACAAAATCCCACTGAGTGATGTCATTTACACCCAGTAAAATGTGCAGCTATTTTCTGTTATGTTTTGTCAAATTGTGTTCTGGTTTTCTGTTTTCTGTCAGGTGCGCTGTGTTGTAAGACATCTTTTAAATGTTTTGTTGTGTTAGACCACGTCTTTTGTTGTGATAACTACTATTATCAGATAGTCATGTTCACTACACTGTTAACCATTTTTGTAATTTTATCAGTAACGTACTGTATTAATCAACAGTATGATACTGTTTACAGTAGATACAGACAGCAGGGTCCAAATGCTACAGGCAGGCTACAGGCAGGGCCATCCAATCATAGAGCAGCAAACCTTGTGAAGATGTCACTACACACAATAAACTACAGCGGCCTATCATTCCTCCTATACTGTACAGTACACAGTCAATCAGAGAAGTCTCTGTCTGTCAGTCTGCATGCAAAAGTAATAACCCAAGTCAAGAAAAGAACAGACACCATTTTTGTAAAAAAAAATATTTAACTAGGCAAGTCAATTAAGAACAAAAATTATTATTTACAATGACGGCCTACCAGAAAGCAAAAGGCCTCCTGCAGGGACGGGGGCTGGGATTAAAAAAAAAGAATATATATAAAGTTGAAGTCATAAGTTTACATACACTTAGGTTGGAGTCATTAAAACTCGTTTTTCAACCACTCCACAAATTTCTTGTTAACAAACTATAGTTTTGGCAAGTCGGTTAGGACATCTACTTTGTGCATGACACAAGTAATTTTTCTAACAATTGTTTACAGACAGACTATTTCACTTATAATTCACTGTATCACAATTCCAGTGGGTCAGACGTTTACATACACTAAGTTGACTGTGCCTTTAAAGAGCTTGGAAAATTCCAGAAAATTATATAATGGCTTTAGAAGTTTCTGATAGGCTAACTGACATAATTTGAGTCAATTGGAGGTGTTCCTGTGGATGTATTTCAAGGTCTACCTTCAAACTCAGTGCCTCTTTGCTTGACATCATGGGAAAATCAAAAGAAATCAGCGAAGACCTCAGAAAAAACATTGTAGACCTCCACAAATCTGGTTCATCCTTGGGAGCAATTTCCAAACGCCTGAAGGTACCACGTTCATCTGTACAAACAATAGTACGCAAGTATAAACACCATGGGACCACGCAGCCGTCATACTGCTCAGGAAGGGAACGTGTTCTGTCTCCTAGAGATGAACGTACTTTGGTGCAAAAAGTGCACATCAATCCCAGAACAACAGCAGAGGACCTTGTGAAGATGCTGGAAGAAACAGATACAAAAGTATCTATATCCACAAGAAAAACGAGTCCTATATCGACATAATCTGAAAGGCCGTTCAGCAAGGAAGAAGCCACTGCTCCAAAACCGCCATAAAAAAAAGCCAGGCTACGGTTTGCAACTGCACATGGGGACAAAGATTGTATTTTTTGGAGAAATGTCCTCTGGTCTGATGAAACAAAAAATAGAACTGTTTGGCCATAATGACCATTGTTATGTTTGGAGGAAAAAGGGGGAGGCTTGCAAGCCGAAGAACACCATCCCAACCGTGAAGCACAGGGGTGGCAGCATCATGTTGTGGGGGTGCTTTGCTGCAGGAGCGACTGGTACACTTCACAAAATAGATGGCATCATGAGGAGGGGAAATGATGTGGATACATTGAAGCAAAATCTCAAGACATCAGTCAGGAAGTTAAAGCTTGGTCGCAAATGGGTCTTCCAAATGGACAATGACCCCAAGCATACTTCCAAAGTTGTGGCAAAATGGCTTAAGGACAACAAAGTCAAGGTATTGGAGTGGCCATCACAAGGCTTTGACCTCAATCCCATAGAAAATTTGTGGGCAGAACTGAAAAAGTGTGTGCGAGCAAGGAGGCCTACAAACCTGACTCAGTTACACCAGCTCTGTCAGGAGGAATGGGCCAAAATTCACCCAACTTATCGTGGGAAGCTTGTGGAAGGCTACCCGAAATGTTTGACCGAAGTTAAACAATTTAAAGGCAATTCTATCAAATACTTATTGGGTTTATGTAAACTTCTGACCCGCTGGGAATGTGATGAAAGAAATAAAAGCTTAAATAAATAATTCTCTCTACTATTATTCTGACATTTCACATTCTTAAAATAAAGTGGTGCTCCTAACTGACCTAAGACAGGGATTCTTTACTAGGATTAAATGTCAGGAATTGTGAAAAACTGAGTTTAAATGTATTTGGCTAAGGTGTATGTAAACTTGCGACTTCAACTGTATATAGGACAAACACATCATGACAAGAGAGACACCACAACACTACATAAAGAGAGATCTAAGACAACATCATAGAATGGCAGCAACACATGAAAACACAGCATGGTAGCAACACAACATGGCAGCAGCAGAACATCGTGGTACAAACATTATTGGGCACAGACAACAGCACAGGGCAAGAAGTTAGAGACAACAACACATCACGCAAAGCAACCATAACTGTCAGTAAGAGTGTCCGTGATTTCATCGGATATGAGTCGACAGATATTGGAATACATAAGAGAGAAAGATGTTTGACCCAAAATTAGAGGATATTACATTACAGGGAGAGAAAGAGAGAGAAAAAATAGAAAAGAGAGAAAGATGGAGAATAGCATCAGAGACACCATCAGAGAGAGAGAGGGGGAGGGAAAGAAAGAAAAGGAAAATATAGAAAGACGGGAAGAAGAAAGAGAGAGTCATCTGAGTAGAGTCATGTCCTGGGCTGTTTGATTGTTCCTGGTGTGTTCCAGCGAGCCAGCAGACAGACAGGAAACAAGAGGAAGAGGATAAGACAGCAGAGTAGAGAAGAGAGGAGTGACTCACTCTGCTCAGTCCTGTGGTTGTCTTGTGATTCTCTCTCTCTCTCTCTCTCTCTCTCTCTCTCTCTCTCTCTCTCGATTCTTTCTTCTAGTGAAGACACAGTATGGTGTGCTGTGGTGTGTGTTTGTGCTTGTCTCCACCCCCCTCCAGGTGTCGCCCATTATCCCCAGTGTATTTATACCTGTGTTCTCTGTTTGTCTGTTGCCAGTTTGTTTTGTTCATCAAACCTACCAGCGGTTTACTCCTTGCTCCTGTCTTTTTCTAGTTCCTGTTTTCTAGCTTTCCCAGTTTTGACCATTCTGCTTGCCCTGAGCCTGCCTGCCATTCTGTACCTTGTCACACCACCCTGGATTATTGACCTCTGCCTGCCCTGACCCCGAGACTGCCTGTCGTTCTGTACCTTCCGGACTCTGATCTGGATAACTGACCTCTGCCTGCCCTTGACCTGTCATTTTGCCTGCCCCCTGTTCTAGTAATAAACTTTTGTTACTTTGACACAGTCTGCATCTGGGACTTCTCCTGAAACGTGATAGCATGTGTGCTTTCATATGAGCATGTCTGTGTGACTGTGTTTGTATCTGTGTATGAAGTGAAGTGCCCCATGCTCACACTATCCAACCTTCACTGCACCTGTCCCTACCACAACCCCTCAACGCCTTGCCTTGACTTCCTCTCTCAGTTTCTCTGACAACTGTCTCATATTAACCCCCACTTTCACTTCCTGGTTTAAGCAGTGGCTGTCTTACAACAAACAAGAACAAGCCAAAGAAACCAGCCCTGCCAGGAAGACATGAAGGGAGATTTAAAAAAAAACATCAGTACAGATAAAATGTATATGTAAAAAAATCATATTTATTGTAGTCCAACGTTTTATTCTAGTATTGAAAATGTTATTTAATCACCACTATCAGGAAGAGTGATATTATTATTTTTAACCTTTATATAACTAGGCAAGTCAGTTAAGAACAAATTCTTATTTACAATGACAGTCTACATCGGCCAAACCCGGACGATGCTGGGTCAATTGTGCACCACCCTATGGGACTCCCAATCACAGCCGGTTATGATACAGCCTGGATTCAAACCAGGGTGTCTGTGGTGACACCTCTAGCACTGAGATGCAGTGCTTTAGACCGCTGCGCCACTCGGGAGAACAATGCCATTTGTTCAGATATAACAGATGATTTATTGATCTATTAAATCATTCCTTCAGGCATCAGTCTCACTTCAGAATCCAAACCGGATGATATATATTTCTTGCCAATTTAGCAATTTGTTGCTAGATTTAGCAACTTTTCAGACTACCCTGGCAACCTTTTAATCAAACACACCTAGCAACAAATTGGGCTACTTTTAAAAATGTATTTGGAACTTTAATCAAGTTTTGAAGTGACTCAAATGCTAAAATGAACGCATTTTCCCTCTAAATGACACAAAAACGATTTTCTCTGTCACACACTCAGTCACACCACGTGCCTGGCTGCAAAAGTGCATTGTGAGTGACGTCAGCAGCAGGCGCTCAGCTCGTGCACAGGCAGCAGCCGGCAAGCAGCAATTTCCGCAAATTGCAAATCATTGTTGGCTGACTGCAGCTGCCTGTGCACGAGCTGAGCGTCTGCTGCCAAACTACCAATAATACACTGCTTAGAACTATAATTGTTCAGAATGTGTAGGTTTACTAGATAAAAATAAAATAAATAACATGTAATTCTTCAATAATTAAATGTGTTGTGTTTAAAAATATCTGATCATATACAATGTGTTGTGTTTATATTACTTTTAGAAAAAAAATATGTGATAAACAAACAGATCTAAACTAACAAACGTCAAATCATATTTTTCGCCGAGATGGCTAGTCAATTTGAGTAACGTTATTGCGTATTCTACGTAATGTCGTAGATTTACGTTATTACGCAATGAAATCACAACGTAATTTAGCAACTTTCAGCAACAAATCGACCTGCCTCTAGCAACTTCCCCTGAAAATTAGTTGGCGACACAGAGTCGGATTTCCCATAGGGAACTAACATGCTAGCTAATCTCCCGTGGATGCCTCCATCTAGTTCCCTAGAACAGCAGACCGGTTAGTCAACTTTGCTTTCGAACTTTGTAATCATCTATAAAGTTATTTTACATGAAATCACACTAGCTAGCTATATTTCGTTAAAAAGCCTGTTGATGTAATTGGTTGTTTCTTTGGAGCTAGCTTACTAAGCTATCACTAGCTAGCTAGGTGGTTAATGTGGTGTAGGCAACAGTACCTTTACAGTGTTACTGAATGGCAACAATATAGCCTTGTAGTTGGCAAGTTGGTTGATATGGGGTGCAGTAGGCTACAGTACAACAGTATTAAATGATAACAACGTAGCCTTGTCACTAGCTAGTAGTTGGTTGATGGGGTGGGGTAAAGTAGGCTACACTACAGCAACAATAGCCTTCCTACTGTTCTGTTATTCGTTGGGTCTGGAAATGGTTAAAGTAGATAATATTATAGAGAGATCACACATTTCTGCAGCTGTGGTGGTGTCACATTGTCTTTATCCATACCATAGCTGCAGCTACGGATATGCCTTTTACTTGAGAGCTCTGTCTTTGCCAGGTCTCCCTTGACAAAATGATGTTATTTTTGACCTGGTAAAATAAGCTTGTGTCCACTCTCACTAGATATAATTGTGTGGTTCGGTGGCAGATTTTCAAAAGAAAATAGACATATACAGTATATCATCAACAATTTTCATCCAGATAAGATACACAGCTAACCCACATTTCATTTCATTCATAAATGTGGACACTAATTATTGTTAAAATTCCAATTCTCTAGGCCCTCCATTCCCAAACCTGAAGCCCCCTGTCCCCAGCAGGAAAGACCAGGAAAAACTTCCTATTGAGGAAATGAGATAACTAACTCAATGTCATATTTAGATTTAGAGTTACTGACATGAACAGAAGCATATACAAGCAATATATCAAATTTATTTTATAAAGCCCCTTTTACATCAGCAGTTGTCACAAAGTCTTTCTACAGATACCCAGCCTAAAACCCCAAAGAGCAAGCAATACAGACATAGAAGCACAGTGGATAGGAAAAACTCCCTAGAAAGGCAAGAACCTAGAGAGAAACCAGGTTCTGGGGGGTGGCCAGTCCTCTTCTGGCTGTGCTGGTGGAGATTATAAAACAGTACAGCCATTTAGGCCAGATCGTTCTTCAAGACGTTTAAACGTTCATATTCACAGTGGTTATAGAGGGTGAACTAGTTCAGTACCTCAGGAGTAAATGCCAGTTGGCTCTTCATAGCTGAGCATTTTGAGGTGGAGGCAGCAGGTCCGGTAGAGAGAGACAGGATCAAACCGCAGGTCTGGGACAAGGTAGCACTTCTGGTGAGTCCTAAGCAGGTCAGGGTTCCATAGCTGCAGATAGAAACAGACTGGATCAGCAGCACGACCAGGTGAACTAGGGACAGGGATAGCCAGGAGTCATCAGGCCAGTAAGTCCTGGTCCTAGGCCTCAGGTCCTGCAGCCTTTATTTAATTGTTGTAGACTAAGCCCTAGAGGTTTTGTAACTTCACATGATTTAGCGTACTTGTCAATCCAGATCTGAATATTTGATATCCTTTTTACTGTACACTGTTTTTTTTCTCCTAAGCTAATCACTGAATGTCCTACTACAAGGATGTGGTCAGGTTGACACTTATGAGCCACAATAACACAGATCACACACACACCACAGATTGTGAGGGCAGGTACAATGGTCAGTTGGGAAATTGAAGTCTGCTGCGTGGTTGCCCCACACACACACACACTTAATTTAGGTTAGTGTGTAGTCAAGGATTTATCGTTAAAATAATATAGTGTCTATCTTTCAGATCTGTCAACCAGGCTCGGTGGGTGACAGGTAACCGTGTTTCCACAAAGCTGTTCCAGGCCTGGGGTGGCAGGCTGGAACTTCCAGAGGCTTGTAGGCCTGAAGCAGTGTGATGTGGTCCAGGTAATTATCACACACACGTTATACACACTCACTCTGTGTTGTTGTATAATTATTTTCACTTATGAAAATTGTTCCTCTCTTTTAGATCTGACACCCCTACTAGCTCAACCACAGTTCTCACAGCTGCAGTCGTCTGCCCCTGCACCTGCTACACCGGCTACGACAGGTGATTCAGGTAATTATCACATGCTTGTATACACACACGCATACTCTTCCTCACTTGGGGCTCTATTCAATCACATCCTCTTTAGCCGACATCCTCATAGCAGTTGTTTTGGCGTTGTCTGAGGTAAACTGTGTTAGAGCTGTCAAATTCACAAACGGCTCCTGGCATTATACCTAAAGCGGACATTGCCGTTGGCAGCACAGAGTCGTATTAACAGAAATGTCATGCAGCCCTGTTTACAAGTTAGAACACTGGAATTTGAGATGTAATCTACACCTCATTTAGGCTGATAGAAATCCTCATTATTTAGTTTAATGATTTAGAATTTGAGCATCATTATTTCTATATAACCTGCACTTTCTCGTTCTGAACTTGTAACGTGAGTAGGACGGGTGTAGGTTCGTGCCAGTGATCAACAGCAGCTGCTTACTGATTTGACAGATCTAAAGCAGTTAAAAATCAAATCAAAATCAAATCAAATGTATTTATATAGCCCTTCGTACATCAGCTGAAATCTCAAAGTGCTGTACAGAAACCCAGCCTAAAACCCCAAACAGCAAGCAATGCATGTGAAAGAAGCACGGTGGCTGGGAAAAACTCCCTAGGAAAAACTCCTGAGAAAGGCCAAAAACCTAGGAAGAAACCTAGAGAGGAACCAGGCTATGAGGGGTGGCCTGTCCTCTTCTGGCTGTGCCGGGTGGATATTATAACAGAACATGGTCAAGATGTTAAAATGTTCGTAAATGACCAGCATGGTCAAATAATAATAATCATAGTAATTGTCGAGGGTGCAACAAGCACGTCCGGTGAAACAGGTCAGGGTTCCGTAGCCGCAGGCAGAACAGTTGAAACTGGAGCAGCAGCATGGCCAGGTGGACTGGGGACAGCAAGGAGTCATCATGCCAGGTAGTCCTGAGGCATGGTCCTAGGGCTCAGGTCCTCCGAGAGAAAGAAAGAAAGAAAGAAAGAGAGAAGAGAGAATTAGAGAGAGCATATTTACATTCACACAGGACACCGGATAAGACAAGAGAATACTCCAGATGTAACAGACTGACCCTAGCCCCCCGACACATAAACTACTGCAGCATAAATACTGGAGGCTGAGACAGGAGGGATCAGAAGACACTGTGGCCCCATCCAATGATACCCCCGGACAGGGCCAAACAGGCAGGATATAACCCCACCCACTTTGCCAAAGCACAGCCCCCACACCACTAGAGGGATATCTACAACCACCAACTTACCGTCCGAAGACAAGGCCGAGTATAGCCCACAAAGATCTCCGCCACGGCACAACCCAAGGGGGGGCGCCAACCCAGACAGGAAGACCACGTCAGTGGCTCAACCTACTCAAGTGACGCACCCCTCCCATGGACGGCATGGAAGAACACCAGTAAGTCAGTGACTCAGCCCCTGTAAAAGGGTTAGAGGCAGAGAATCCCAGTGGGAAGAGGGGAACCGACAAGGCAGAGACAGCAAGGGCGGTTCGTTGCTCCAGCCTTTCCGTTCACCTTCACACTCCTGGGCCAGACTATACTTAATCATAGGACCTACTGAAGAGATAAGTCTTCAGTAAAGACTTAAAGGTTGAGACTGAGTCTGCGTCTCTCACATGGGTAGGCAGACCATTCCATAAAAATGGAGCTCTATAGGAGAAATCCCTACCTCCAGCCGTTTGCTTAGAAATTCTAGGGACAATTAGGAGGCCTGCGTCTTGTGACCGTAGCGTACGTGTAGGTATGTACGGCAGGACCAAATCGGAAAGATAGGTAGGAGCAAGCCCATGTAATGCTTTGTAGGTTAGCAGTAAAACCTTGAAATCAGCCCTTGCCTTAACAGGAAGCCAGTGTAGGGAGGCTAGCACTGGAGTAATATGATACATTTTTTTGGTTCTAGTCAGGATTCTAGCAGCCGTATTTAGCACTAACTGAAGTTTGTTTAGTGCTTTATCCGGGTAGCCGGAAAGTAGAGCATTGCAGTAGTCGAGCCTAGAAGTAACAAAAGCATGGATTAATTTTTCTGCATCATTTTTGGACAGAAAGTTTCTGATTTTTGCAATGTTACGTAGATGGAAAAAAGCTGTCCTTGAAGCAGTCTTGATATGTTCTTCAAAAGAGAGATCAGGGTCCAGAGTAACGCCGAGGTCCTTCACAGTTTTATTTGAGACGACTGTACAACCATCCAGATTAATTGTCAGATTCAACAGAAGATCTCTTTGTTTCTTGGGACCTAGGACAAGCATCTCTGTTTTGTCCGAGTTTAAAAGTAGAAAATTTGCAGCCATCCACTTCCTTATGTCTGAAACACAGGCTTCTAGCGAGGGCAATTTTGGGGCTTCACCATGTTTCATTGAAATGTACAGCTGTGTGTTGTCCGCATAGCAGTGAAATTTAACATTATGTTTTCGAATAACATCCCCAAGAGGTAAAATATATAGTGAAAACAATAGTGGTCCTAGAACGGAACCTTGAGGAACACCGAAATTTACAATTGATTTGTCAGAGGACGAACCATTCACAGAGACAAACTGATATCTTTCCGACAGATAAGATCTAAACCAGGCCAGAACTTGTCCATGTAGACCAATTTGGGTTTCCAATCTCTCCAAAAGAATGTGGTGATCGATGATATCAAAAGCGGCACTAAGATCTAGGAGCATGAGGACAGATGCAGAGCCTCGGTCTGACGTCATTAAAAGGTCATTTACCACCTTCACAAGTGCAGTCTCAGTGCTATGATGGGGTCTAAAACCAGACTGAAGCGTTTCGTATACATTGTTTGTCTTCAGGAAGGCAGTGAAGACAAAATTTTTTGAGAGGAATGGAAGATTCGATATAGGCCGATAGTTTTTTATAATTTCTGGGTCAAGATTCGGCTTTTTCAAGAGAGGCTTTATTACTGCCACTTTTAGTGAGCTTGGTACACATCCGGTGGATAGAGAGCCGTTTATTATGTTCAACATAGGAGGGCCAAGCACAGGAAGCAGCTCTTTCAGTAGTTTAGTTGGAATAGGGTCCAGTATGCAGCTTGAGGGTTTGGAGGCCATGATTATTTTCATCATTATGTCAAGAGATATAGTACTAAAACACTTTAGTATCTCCCTTGATCCTAGGTCCTGGCAGAGTTGTGCAGACTCAGGACAATGGAGCCCTGGAGGAATACCCAGATTTAAAGAGGAGTCCGTAATTTGCTTTCTAATGATCATGATCTTTTCCTCAAAGAAGTTCATACATTTATTACTGCTGAAGTGAAAGCCATCCTCCATTTGCGAATGCTGCTTTTTAGTTAGCTTTGCGACAGTGTCAAAAAGAAATTTCGGATTGTTCTTATTTTCTTCAATTAAGTTGGAAAAATAGGATGATCGTGCAGCAGTGAGGGCTCTTCGGTACTGTCTTTCCAAGCTAGTCGGAAGACTTCCAGTTTAGTGTGGCGCCATTTCCGTTCCAATTTTCTGGAAGCTTGCTTCAGAGCTCGTGTATTTTCTGTATACCAGGGAGCTAGTTTCTTATGACAGATGTTTTTAATTTTTAGGGGTGCAACTGCATCTAGGGTATTGCGCAAGGTTAAATTGAGTTCCTCGGTTAGGTGGTTAACTGATTCTTGTCCTCTGACGTCCTTGGGTAGGCAGAGGGAGTCTGGAAGGGCATCAAGGAATCTTTGGGTTGTCTGAGAATTTATAGCACGACTTTTAATCTTCCTTGGTTGGGGTCTGAGCAGATTATTTGTTGCAATTGTAAACGCAATAAAATGGTGGTCCGATAATACAGGATTATGAGGAAAAACATTAAGATCCACAACATTTATTCCATGGGACAAAACTAGGTCCAGAGTATGACTGTGGCAGTGAGTAGGTCCAGAGACATGTTGGACAAAACCCACTGAGTCGATGATGGCTCCGAAAGCCTTTTGGAGTGGGTCTGTGGACTTTTCCATGTGAATGTTAAAGTCACCAAAAATTTGAATATTATCTGCTATGACTACAAGATCCGATAGGAATTCAGGGAACTCAGTAAGGAACACTGCATATGGCCCAGGAGGCCTGTAAACAGTAGCTATAAAAAGTGATTGAGTAGGCTGCATAGATTTCATGACTAGAAGCTCAAAAGACGAAAACGTCATTGTTTTTTTTTTTGTAAATTGAAATTTGCTATCGTAAATGTTAGCAACACCTCCGCCTTTGCCGGATGCACGGGGGGTATGGTCACTAGTGTAACCAGGGGGTGAGGCCTCATTTAACACAGTAAATTCATCAGGCTTAAGCCATGTTTCAGTCAGGCCAATCACATCAAGATTATGATCAGTGATTAGTTCATTGACTATAACTGCCTTGGAAGTGAGGGATCTAACATTAAGTAACCCAATTTTGAGATGTGAAGTATCACAATCTCTTTCAATAATGGCAGGAATGGAGGAGGTCTTTATACTAAACCTCAGACACCGCCAAAACATCAGCTATGTGGGTGTCGGCTATCGCCGGTTAACGCTTGATCTGATTGAATCTAGGCCTTACACTCATTCAGTCTGTTTAGTTGTATGATTATTGTCAGTTAAGAAAATGATGCCTCTCTTTTAGATCTGCCAGCCCCAGCAGTCCTCTGCTGTGGTATTTCATTTACCGGCTGCACCGGTTCCTACTACACTGGCCGTGAAGGGAGAATCTTTTGAGGATTCCCAGATGGATACAGGTCATTTAGAATTATATTACATACACATGCGCTCACTCACACCAACAGATGTGCACACAAACATGTTGTTGAACTGTATACTTACTGTCACGTTGTGCATCTCTCTTTCAGATCTGCCATGCACTCCACCACTGCCCCAGACAGCCTCACCCAGAAGTGCATGCACCGGGCCTATCACAACTGACGAAGCAGAGATGGGAGGCTGACAAGGAAAAATAAAACACAACATGCACACACACTCTCTCTCTCTGTCACACACACACACACACACATTATCCCCAATGTAAATAAATAAATAATTGTATTTTAGGATTGGAGATATCTACGCCTACATATCCATTATCAATAGCTATGTATTTACTCTATCCAATCAAAGTGTGATTGATAATATTGCAAGAGTATTGCTTAATTTGTAGTTTGAGGAAATTCTGTGTGCTTTTTTCTGAGTGGAAAAACATGCCTCCCTCTCACTCACACACCCAATGTAAATACATACATTAAAAATAAACTATGCTCCATTTTATTTGAGGATTGTGTGCAATAAAGTACATTCATAGTTAAAGCAACAGTTTGGTTTATTGGATATTTCTCTGATTAAAGTAAATAAATGACCTAAAGGAAGTTGGCAGACCTGCAACCAACCCTCTGGGAATGTGTGCAGGTTTTGTCATCTGGAGCTGAAACAGCCCTCACATATGTATAGGGTTCCCATGAGTGGCAGGCAGATATGTTTATTGTTTTACAAAATAATTTGTATATATACCAAGGCCATTCCCTGGCTACCCACCCACATCGCTCAGGCTAAACTGACTTTTGTTCTCCACAATGAATGTATGTAAAATTCAGGATGAGTCATCAGGCAACCAAGGCCAAGGAATGGCGAAAGAGATGACCTGGAGGGAGTTCCAGACCTCAGCTTTTTATGAAGCAGAGAACCACAGATGGTTGGCTGACAACAACAAATGACACACACACGTAAACACATTGTAATTACTTGTTTATTTTATATGTATGCTCCATTTTATTTTAGGGTTGGAGATATTTAGGCATCCAGATTGTGTTATCCATTTCCCACAACAGACATATGCAGTTGTGCTTACTCAGTTGGTGGAGAGGTCATGGTTAGGAGAAATGGTGGCTGACAAGGAAAAATAAAATGCATGCACACACACACTCTCTCCCTCGCTCTAGCCCCCCCCCCCATACCCACAAAAGTATGTGAATATGTAAATACATTGTAATAACTTGTTAATTTTATGTATGCTCCATTTTATTTGAGAAAAATGTCTGCAATAAAGTACATTCACATAAAGCAATGTCTTTGGTTTATTGGATATTTCTCCAAATAAAATGTGTGACCAAAAGGAAGTCGGCACCCCTGCAACCCTCTGGGAGTGTGCAGGTTTTGTCATCTGGAGCTGAAACATGGAGAGATGGGGAGAGAGGGGAGGAAGACTGCAGTTTAAAGGTTTATTATTAATAACTGACACAATTCTATAATGAATTCATATTAAAATAATAATACATAATAGAGTGACCAATAGTTACTGTATTGTGATTGTTTAGTGTTTTAATTAATCAACAAGTAGTGCCCCAAGATGGGATCCAACTGTGTCTCAAAAGCAGTATAAAAGGTCAACTAAGGTCACCAAAATGTTTGTTACAAGTCTGGCTCCCGCGAATCAGGGGCAGGTGCTTACGCCAATCCGCCATCCCTATCCACAATGCCCTAGCAAAACAGAAACATACTAGAATGTAACAGCTCTCTCTGTTGCCCCTAGTGACCGGTTTCCAGGTCATCTCCCGACGTCCTCAAACATGGATGCACGTCTAACCTGGCTGATTATGTCACCACTCTGAACAAACAATGCTTTTGTTTAAAGTAGACAGTGCCAGGTGTGCCATGTATTTGTGCATATTTTTGCATTTACGTTCAAATGCCTGCAGAAGTTAAAGTGTTGCCCCTTTCTTATCTTGTGAGGCATGTCTCAACATATACATGGTAATACAATGGTCAATAAATATGCGTGTCAATACAATGTTCAGTTCAATTAGTCGTAGCATGATATCAATATATTGCACAATACTACATACTCACCCAGATACATCTTAATATTGGGAAACTACAATCCGTTAAAATAAATGACTAAAATATCCTGTCACATTTGAACATAAGTAATTCCAAGAAATCATCACACAACTGTTTGTGTCATTTGGTGTTTGTACCTACTCCACATTTCACAACTACATACACATTTCCACATTTCACATATTCCTATTTCACAACTGTTTGATCCACAATATTACATTACAGACCCAGTCTGCCTCCTGCTGGATATATTTAGTACTATTTGACAGCACAATCCCTTTGCATTGTAGAGTGATGGGGACACCAGCTGGTGACAGAAAACATGTGGACTGCTGATGTCCTTGATTGATTTGATTCCTATAAAGGCGTCCTATAGAAGCCCTATTTGGTAAAAGACCAAGTCCATATTATGGCAAGAACAGCTCAAATAAGCAAAGAGAAACAACAGTCCATCATTACTTTAAGACATGAAGGTCAGTCAATATGGAACATTTCAAGAACTTTGAAAGTTGCTTCAAGTGCAGTCGCAAAAACCATCAAGCGCTACGATGAAACTGGCTCTCATGAGGACCGCCACAGGAATGGAAGACCCAGAGTTACATCTGCTGCAGAGGATAAGTTCATTAGAGTTACCAGCCTCAGATTGCAGCCCAGATAAATGCTTCACAGAGTTCAAGTAACAGACACATCTCAACATCAACTGTTCAGAGGAGACTGTGTGAATCAGGCCTTCATGGTTGAATTGCTGCAAAGAAACCACTACTAAAGGACACCAATAAGAAGAGACTTGCTTGGGCCAAGAAACACAGACAATGACCCAAAACAGCTCAAATAAGCAAAGAGAACCCCTTCAATGAGTAGGTGTTCTAAAACCTTTGACCGGTAGTGTATTATGATGACATTTTGTGACGGTGTTGCTCGTTTTGGTCTTCGGCAAAGGTTTCTTTGGATGTGCTCCCTCAGAACAACAGATCTATACGTGCTTTATTTCAAAGGGATATTGTGTCCATTCCTTATGACACAACTTACTGGAATACATTTGTCAATAATATCTGCTGGAAAAAAGTCTGGTTATTACAACACAAATACCTGCTTGTTAACAAGGTTAAAGATGTCTCTTTCAGAATGATCCATAAGTATTACCCTGCGAATCATTACCTGAAGAAACTCAAAAAAGACATTAACATTAACTGTACTTTTTGTGTTGAGAATCCAGAAACAATTTTGCATTTATTTTCCCCATTGTCTACATGTAAAGAAATGACGGAAAGATATTCATAGTTTTATAATTGTTAATATTCTTGATGACTTTTGTTTTTTATGGGAGAATGTGCTGCTCAGTTTCCTTAACTATAATAAGGATAAAGAAAAACAATTTTACCTCATCAATCTAATTGTGCTAATGGGAAAATGTAATACTCAGAAATGTAAATTCACGAATGAATAAAAAAAACTCTTCCGTGTTTTCTATAAGGAATTCGAACAGTACATTAAGACCATTCTACATTCTTCTGTTAAGAAAGCTGTTAAAAGAATCAATATGTGTGTATCTTTTAAGGTCTTTGTATAATCTGTAGTTTGTTGTACCCCCTAGCATATGTTATCATTGTCTGTTTGTATACTTCTTGTATGTATACTGGTTTTTCTGTATTTAAAAAAAATAAATAATACGATTTCTTCAGATGTTCCTGCACACATTTTTCCCTGAGGCAAGCCGAAGTTCAGTAGCCGAAGTCTACACTCCTTCGTTGGTGATTGGTCAACAGTTGGGATTCTTCAATTAAGTGTGTGTTGCACTGAGCTCACTAGCTTGTGGTCACAGATAGAACAAGAACATTGAGCTAACTAACAATGGATTAGTCACAGATAGAACAATGAGACAGATATTTCACCGGATGTATAAATGTGAAGCATCCTCTTAGCGTTTCCACTCACTACCAAATATGGTAGAGAGAGGAAGCCCACTGGCCGGCTGTGGGAGAAGATGGAACAAGATGGATTTTGGCCGACATTCTGCACATTTTCTCAATAGTTTTTTGTTCCAAAACAAGAATCTGTTATGAACAGAGTGGACTACCTTTTGTAAAGTTTAGCAAAAATTCACATTGTTTAAAAGGAGTGTCAAGGCAAAATGAGTTATTGCACACATGCATTTTTAAAGAGGAGGCGTTCTCTAACGGAAATATGCAGATGTATGCTAGAACGCACCAAAAGGATCTCGCTAGCTCATGCTTGGCCCTGCCCACCTTCTTGCTGGTGCTGTTTACTATGACTCATTTGTTCCCAGTGTTCTTGTTATTCTTTACATTTGTAATGGTGGATCGCAATCAACTGTGTTTCCACCAACTGTTCTGGAGTGTGAATTCATCACACTTTGAGACACAAAAAAGAAATGGGAAAAGGGAAGAAAAATTGCCCTACCAACTAACCCTACACCCATTAAAACCTCACAAGTATTCCACTACATGGCCCTGATCTTACACCAGACCGGCAGCCTGGGAGGACAGGACTCTATCGTTCAACACATCTTGTAACTCCTCTGCAGGAAAATCTCGTACACCCAAGTACTCCTCTGCAGCTGCCACCACAACATCTATTTTCTGATATTTGTTCCATTTCTGCATTACAGTTAATAACTATGGAGATGAACACTAAGAAGCCAATCTTATCGAAGCACATGTTATTCCTATCACTCTATTGACTTCAGTCTACTGACAAGGAACCTCTTAAGATCCCTCGCCCTGGACTCATCTTCCTCTACTACTCTCTTCACTGCCTCAGCATAAGACACCTCTGATCCTGGAAACCTCGACCTGCCTTTCTCTCACCGGACACTTCTGCTCTCCAGCACCATAGTTCCCCCGTACAGTTAACACACACAACCTTTCCCACAGATACTACACATTCCTTTTAGCTCATGCCCTCCTGCACACTTCTCACATCCAGGAACGTGCCCTCCTACACACTGCTGCAACATGACCATAAGCTTGGCACCTAAAACACCATAATGGGTTCTGGACAATAGCTCTCACGGGATAACTGACAGATCCTAACTTGACTTTGTTGGGTAAAGATTGCATCAAAACTCAGCAGGACAGACAGTGTCTTCTCTGTTTCATCACGATCTCCACCTGGTCTGCGGCGCACCAAATGCCGGGCATCACAGAGCTGCCTCCTGTATAACCCATAATAATATACACATCAAGCATTTTAACAGCAGCGGTGCGTGGGTAAAATTACCGGGGAAGCCAATCCAGGAAAAAAAAGCCATATTACAACCTATGTGTAACCTGTTAGTTCATATGCCTTGACACTGTGATATATACTGTAGGCCTCAGGCCAAGACAATAAGAAGACACAGTGGCAGAATAAATTCAACCAGACATTTGTTTCATTACAAAACCGGAGAGCAACATCTGTTAGGTGAAGTCCACAAAACATATTGCATGTAACAAACAGTTACATGACCTACAACATGGTCAAGCAAGGTAGTGTTTCCAACATTTTCGGACTACTAAATGACTATTGATTTAGAACCACAGAGAGTTACCGAAAGTCGCAAAGAAAACAGGAGCTGCCTCCTGTCACGCTTGTGTGTAGGAACGGACCAAAGCGCAGCGTGAGTTTCGTTCCACATCTTTTATTTGAATGTTAAACTTTGCAAGACAAACAATAAACTATAAACAAAACACAAACTGTGACAACAGAGGTGCAACATGCACTAACTTAAAAATAATCTCCCACAAACACAAGTGGGAAAAACAACTACTTAAATATGATCCCCAAATAGAGACAACGATGACCAGCTGCCTTTAATTGGGAATCATACAAAAAACCCAACATAGAAAAAATAAACTAGAACCCAACATAGAAAAAATAAACTATATAAAAACTCCCAGTCACGCCCTGACCTACTCTACCATAGAAAATAAGAGCACTCTATGGTCAGGACGTGACAGTCCCCCCCCCGCCCCCCCCAAAGGTGCGGACCCCGGCCGCAAAACCTGAAACCAAAAGGGAGGGTTGGAGGGGTGTCTAGTGTTGGTGGCGGCTCTGGTGCAGGACGAAGAACGTTCTCATCCTGCGGATCCGCCAGCATTGGAGGCGGCTCTCTTTCAGGGGTCGTCGCCAAAAGCTCTGGACCGTGGATCATCGCCGGAGGACCCTGACCGTGGATCGTCACCGGAGGCTCTGAACTGGGAACCCCCGCTGGAGGCTCTGAACTGCCGACCGTCGCTGGATGTTTGGAACTGCTGACCGCCGCTGGAGGCTCCGGACTGCCGACCGCCGCTGGAGGCTCCGGACTGCCGACCGCCGCTGGAGGCTCCGGACTGCCGACCCGCCACTGGAGGCTCCGGACTGCCGACCGCCGCTGGAGGCTCCGGACTGCGGACCGCCGCTGCAGGCTCCGGACTGGGGACCGCCGCTGCAGGCTCCGGACTGCGAACCGTTGCTGCAGGCTCCAGATTGGGGACCGTCGCTGCAGGCTCCGTGCCATGGATCATCACTACAGGCTCCAGGCCATGGATCATCACTGGAGGCTTCGTGCCATGGATTATTTTATTTATTTATTAATTTTTTTATTTCACCTTTATTTAACCAGGTAGGCAAGTTGAGAACAAGTTCTCATTTACAACTGCGACCTGGCCAAGATAAAGCAAAGCAGTTCAACTACATACAACAACACAGAGTTACACATGGAGTAAAACAAACATAGTCAATAATACAGTAGAAAAATAAGTCTATATACAATGTGAGCAAATGAGGTGAGATAGGGAGGTAAAGGCAAAAAAAGGCCATGGTGGCAAAGTAATTACAATATAGCAAGTAAAACACTGGAATGGTAGATTTGTAGTAGAAGAAAGTGCAAAGTAGAAATAGAAATAATGGGGTGCAAAGGAGCAAAATAAATAAATAAATAAATACAGTAGGGGAAGAGGTAGTTGTTTGGGCTAAATTATAGATGGGCTATGTACAGGTGCAGTGATCTGTGAGCTGCTCTGACAGCTGGTGCTTAAAGCTAGTGAGGGAGATAAGTGTTTCTAGTTTCACAGATTTTTGTAGTTTGTTCTAGTCATTGGCAGCAGAGAACATGAAGGAGAGACGGCCAAAGGAGGAATTGGCTTTGGGGGTGACCAGAGAGATATACCTGCTGGAGCTGGAGTGCCAGGATGGTCAGTTTTACGAGGGTATGTTTGGCAGCATGAGTGAAGGATGCTTTGTTGCGAAATAGGAAGCCAATTCTAGATTTAACTTTTGGATTGGAAATGTTTGATGTGAGTCTGGAAGGAGAGTTTACAGTCTAACCAGACACCTATGTATTTGTAGTTGTCCACATATTCTAAGTCAGAACCGTCCAGAGTATTGATGCTGGACAGGCGGGCAGGTGCAGGCAGCGATCGGTTGAAGAGCATGCATTTAGTTTTACTTGTATTTAGGAGCAGTTGGAGGCCATGGAAGAAGAGTTGTATTATCACTGGAGGCTCTGGGCCATGGATTATCACTGGAGGACTCGTGCCATGGATCATCACTACAGGCTCCGGGCCATGGATCATCACCGGAGGCTTCGTGCCATGGATCATCACTACAGGCTCCGGGCCATGGATCATCACCGGAGGCTTCGTGCCATGGATCATCACTACAGGCTCCGGGCCATGGATCATCACTGGAGGCTTCGTGCCATGGATTATCACTGGAGGCATCGTGCCATGGATCATCACTACAGGCTCCGGGCCATGGATCATCACTGGAGGCTGGGTGCGTGGAGCAGGCACAACACGTCCTGGTTGGATACCCACTTTAGCTCGGTAAGTGTGGAGAGCTGGCACAGGATGCACTGGGTTGTGAAGGCGCACTGGAGGCATAGTGCATAGAGCCGGTGCAGGATACCCTGGGCCGTGGAGGTGGACTGGAGGCATAGTGCATAGAGCCGGTGCAGGATACCCTGGGCCGTGGAGGTGGACTGGAGGCATAGTGCATAGAGCCGGTGCAGGATACCCTGGGCCGTGGAGGCGGACTGGAGGTCTGGAGTGTAAAGCTGGCACAACGCGTCCTGGCTGAATACCCCCTGTCGCATGGCAAGTGCGGGGAGCTGGCACAGGCCGCACTGGGGATACCGTGCGTAGAGCTGGCGCAGGATATCCTGGGCCGAAGAGACACACCGGAGACCAGGAGCGCTGAGCCGGCACAATCCGTCCTGGCTGAATGCCCACTCTAGCACGGCAAATGCGGGGCGCAGGCACAGAGCACACCGGGCTATGAATGTGCACTGGAGATACAGTGCGCATCACAGCATAACCCGGTGCCTGACTGGTCACACGCTCCCCACGGTAAGCACGGGGAGTTGACTCAGGTCTAAACCCTGACTCCGCCAATCTCCCCGTGTGCCCCACCCCAACATTTTTTTGGAGCTGCCTCTCGGGCTTCCGTCATTGCCGTGACTCCCGATCTCGTCGCCGTTCCTCCCTCGCTGCTTCTGACTGTTCCCATGGGAGGCGATCCCATCCGGCCTGGATCTCCTCCCACGTCTAGGATCCTTTGCCATCCAGGATGTCCTCCCATGTCCATTCCTCCTGGCCACGCTGCTTGGTCCTCTGGTGGTGGGAGATTCTGTCTCGCTTGTGTGTAGGAACGGACCAAAGCGCAGCGTGAGTTTCGTTTCACATCTTTTATTTGAATGTGAAACTTTGCAAGACAAACAATAAACTATAAACAAAACACAAACCGTGACATGCACTAACTCAAAAAATAATCTCCCACAAACACAAGTGGGAAAAACAACTATTTAAATATGATCCCCAATTAGAGACAACGATGACCAGCTGCCTCTAATTGGGAATCATACAAAAACCCCAAAATAGAAAAAATAAACTAGATTAAAAAAAAACTGTTACGCCCTGACCTACTCTACCATAGAAAATATGAGCACTCTATGGTCAGGACGTGACACCTCCACTATTCCAGCACAATTTCAACTTCAACATTTTAACATAATCTTATCACCTATGCTTAGTCTAATACATCCACAACTAAAAAATATCAAAAACGATTTAGTTCAATCAACGTAAGGTAAATGTGATGTGGCTGTCGATAGTACTGATTTCTGAGTGTGTGTGTGCACGGTGTGTGTGTGTGCGTGCGTGCAAGAAGAAAAAACATGTTGACTCACCCTACTTGTAGAGAAATGACAATGCCATTCTCCTCTTTCATGTTGCCTAAACGGTCTATGACCATGTCATACAGTACATGGTTTTCGTTTTTGTTTTCCTAGGCTACCTGGTTAAAAAACTTGCTGGCTAGCTTAACTTCCTTTCGTGGGCAACGATGCGCCAGGCCGGCTAGCTAACATTCGCATACTATGTCTAGCTACATGTTGAACTTCAATCCTCTCAGTCCAGGGGCACGATATAATGTACACTGCTCAAAAAAATAAAGGGAACACAACACATCCTAGATCTGAATGAAAGAAATAATCTTATTAAATACTTTTTTCTTTACATAGTTGAATGTGCTGACAACAAAATCACACAAAAATAATCAATGGAAATCCAATTTATCAACCCATGGAGGTCTGGATTTGGAGTCACACTCAAAATTAAAGTGGAAAACCACACTACAGGCTGATCCAACTTTGATGTAATGTCCTTAAAACAAGTCAAAATGAGGCTCAGTAGTGTGTGTGGCCTCCACGTGCCTGTATGACCTCCCTACAACGCCTGGGCATGCTCCTGATGAGGTGGCAGATGGTCTCCTGAGGGATCTCCTCCCAGACCTGGACTAAAGCATCCGCCAACTCCTGGACAGTCTGTGGTGCAACGTGGCGTTGGTGGATGGAGCGAGACATGATGTCCCAGATGTGCTCAATTGGATTCAGGTCTGGGGAACGGGTGGGCCAGTCCATAGCATCAATGCCTTCCTCTTGCAGGAACTGCTGACACACACCAGCCACATGAGGTCTAGCATTGTCTTGCATTAGGAGGAACCCAGGGCCAACCGCACCAGCATATGGTCTCACAAGGGGTCTGAGGATCTCATCTCGGTACCTAATGGCAGTCAGGCTACCTCTGGCGAGCACATGGAGGGCTGTGCGGCCCCCCAAAGAAATGCCACCACACACCATGACTGACCCACCGCCAAACCGGTCATGCTGGAGGATGTTGCAGGCAGCAGAACGTTCTCCACGGCATCTCCAGACTCTGTCACATCTGTCACGTGCTCAGTGTGAACCTGCTTTCATCTGTGAAGAGCACAGGGCGCCAGTGGCGAATTTGCCAATCTTGGTGTTCTCTGGCAAATGCCAAACGTCCTGCACGGTGTTGGGCTGTAAGCACAACCCCCACCTGTGGACGTCGGGCCCTCATACCACCCTCATGGAGTCTGTTTCTGACCGTTTGAGCAGACACATGCACATTTGTGGCCTGCTGGAGGTCATTTTGCAGGGCTCTGGCAGTGCTCCTCCTGCTCCTCCTTGCACAAAGGCGGAGGTAGCGGTCCTGCTGCTGGGTTGTTGCCCTCCTACGGCCTCCTCCACGTCTCCTGATGTACTGGCCTGTCTCCTGGTAGCGCCTCCATGCTCTGGACACTACGCTGACAGACACAGCAAACCTTCTTGCCACAGCTCGCATTGATGTGCCATCCTGGATGAGCTGCACTACCTGAGCCACTTGTGTGGGTTGTAGACTCCGTCTCATGCTACCACTAGAGTGAAAGCACCGCCAGCATTCAAAAGTGACCAAAACATCAGCCAGGAAGCATAGGAACTGAGAAGTGGTCTGTGGTCACCACCTGCTGAACCACTCCTTTATTTGGGGTGTCTTGCTTATTGCCTATAATTTCCACCTGTTGTCTATTCCATTTGCACAACAGCATGTGAAATTTATTGTCAATCGGTGTTGCTTCCTAAGTGGACAGTTTGATTTCACAGAAGTGTGATTGACTTGGAGTTACATTGTGTTGTTTAAGTGTTCCCTTTATTTTTTTGAGCAGTATATTTATGGTTGGATCAGAATCACTGTTATAATCATTAGACAGTATGGTGAATTAAGTAAAATCACTTGTCCAAATCCTTATATCCATCCATGGTTAATTTAGGAGATGGACGATTTTAGCTCACTAGCTAGCCACCGGAGGACAACAACACAAAGAGATGAGATTTCTCCTGTCAATAATGACGTTTGGCTTGTGATGTGATTGGTCTGAAGCAAAATCCAAACTGGCTTCCCTTAACACTTTTTTTTGGTGCACCAGGACCATTCACAGATGAGCTCACTCAGTGTAGCTCAATGCTGATTGGCTATGATTTTATTATTATTTATCAAGGGAAGCCAAATGCTTGCTGGCTTCCCTTGCATTCAATGCTATGGGCGGCAGCAATGTCATACTCTTTCTGACCAAACAGCATCAGATACTGTAGATACGCTACACATACTGAGACAGAGGGGCGCTGTTTCGTTCGGATGCTTTCTCCGGTGAAATACATTCAGCCTATTGCGAATTGAAGGAAATGTATGAAACACAGAGATGAAATAAAAATTATTTTGTATGTGTTTTCTTGGTAATTTTTGGGGGGGAAGAGGCCACTGTATTTACACACTGTCACTGACCCTGAATCTGCCAGGTATATACACTGAAAGATGGCTTGGTTAGAATCTGTTAGATTATTCTTTGGACACTGTGCTAACAAACCTCCAGACGAGCTTCAATGCCATACAACACTCCTTCCGAGGCCTCCAACTGCTTAACAACCGATTGCTGCCCGCACCCGCCTGCCCGACTGTCCAGCATCACTACTCTGGACGGTTCTGACTTAGAATATGTGGACAACTACAAATACCTAGGTGTCTGGTTAGACTGTAAACTCTCCTTTCAGACTCACATTAAGCATCTCCAATCCAAAATTAAATCTAGAATCAGCTTCCTATTTCGCAACAAAGCCTCCTTCACTCATGCTACCAAACATACCCTCGTAGAACTGACTATCCTACCGATCCTTGACTTCGGCGATGTCATTTACAAAATAGCCTCCAACACTACTAAACTGGATGTAGTCTGTCACAGTGCCATCCGTTTTGTCACCAAAGCCCCATATACTACCCACCACTGTGACCTGTATGCTCTCGTTGGCTGCCCCTCACTACATTTTCATCGCCAAACCCACTGGCTCCAGGTCATCTATAAGTCTTTGCTAGGTAAAGCCCCGCCTTATCTCAGCTCACTGGTCACCATAGCAACACCCACCAATAGCACGCATCTAGAATCAGCTTCCTATTTCGCAACAAAGCCTCCTTCACTCATGCTACCAAACATACCCTCGTAGAACTGACTATCCTACCGATCCTTGACTTCGGCAATGTCATTTACAAAATAGCCTCCAACACTCTACTAAATTGGATGTAGTCTATCACAGTGCCATCCGTTTTGTCACCAAAGCCCCATATACTACCCACCACTGTGACCTGTATGCTCCCGTTAGCTGCCCCTCACTACATATTCATCGCCAAACCCACTGGCTCCAGGTCATCTATAAGTCTTTGCTAGGTAAAGCCCCGCCTTATCTCAGCTCACTGGTCACCCCCAAAGCCAACACTTCCTTTGGCCGCCTTTCCTTCCAGTTCTCTGCTGCCAATGACTGGAACGAATTGCAAAAATCACTGAAGCTGAAGTCTTGTCTCCCTCACTAACTTTAAGCATCAGCTGTCAGAGCAGCTTACCGATCACTGTACCTGTACACAGCCAATCTGTAAATAGCACACCCAACTACCTCATCCCCATATTGTTACTTATCCTCTTGCTCTTTTGCACCCCAGTATCTCTACTTGCACATCATCATCTACACATTTATCACTCCAGTGTTAATGCTAAATTGTAATTATTTCGCCTCCATGGCCTATTTATTGCCTTACCTCCCTACTCTTCTACATTTTCACAGATTTTTCTATTGTGTTATTGACTGTAAGTTTGTTTATCCCATGTGTAACTCTGTGTTGTTGTTTTTGTAGCACTGCTTTGCTTTATCTTGGCCAGGTCGCAGTTGTAAATGAGAAATTGTTCTCAACTAGCCTACCTGGTTAAATAAAGGTGAAAAAAAACAAAATAAGATGTACTGCTGTAATAATGAGGATGGAAGTGTGGTGCTGTTGCCTGTTGGTGACTACTCTGAGGCTCTCAGAAAAGCAACCCCCCCAGCTGATTGTTGCCAGACAAAACACATTTTCTGAAGTACACTAGAATCAACAAAACCGTTTAATTCCCCATAACTGAGTGCTTCATTGAAATACAGTGGGCTTGTTCGGCATTACAGCCGATAGTGCAGGCAACTGCTGACTGACTGATCTTGCAGCATAAATAACTATTCATTATTATTTGTAGATCAGTCAGTCACAATTTACCCATGATACATTATGTTTTTGATCCTCTCGAACACGGCTAGTGATTGGGCTTCTTCGACATTGCAGAGGACAGTGCAGGAGACTGCAGATTGACTGACTGATCTACAAAGAACTTTGCATCATAAATAACTACTCATTATGATTTGTTGATCTGTCAGTCAGTCAGTCACAATTTACCCATGATACATTAAGGTTTTGATACTCTTGCACACAGGCCATTGGGCTCGTTTGACTGGTAAGGCGAAACAACCGACTGTAGATGAAAGTCGAGGAGTGAAGCCGGAGGAGATATATCTGCGACAGCCGAAAGTCAGACACTGATGTGGTTTTCCAACAGTTAGGCTCGGTGCAACATCAAATCAACATTGACTTGTCACATGCGCTGAATACAACAGGTGTAGACCTTACCGTGAAATGCTTACTTACAAGCCCTTAACCAACAATGCAGTTTAAAGAAAAATAAGAGTTAAGAAAATATTTACACAATAAACTAAAGTTAAAAAAATGAACACAATAAAATAACAATAACGAGGCTATATACAGAGGGTACTGGTACCGGGTCAATGTGCGGGGGTACAAGATAGTAGTGGTAATTGAGGTTATATGTACATGTAGGTAGGGGTAAAGTGACTATGCATAGATAATAAACAGCGAGTTGCAGCAGTGTAAAAAAAAAGCAGGGGTCAAAGCAAATAGTCTGGGTTGCCATTTGATGAACTGTTCAGCAGTCTTATGGCTTGGGGTTAAAAGCTGTTAAGGGAGCCTTATGGACCTAGACTTGGCGCTCCGGTACCGCTTGCAATGTGGTATTAAAGAGAACAGTCTATGATTAGGGTGGCTGAAGTCTGACAATTTTTAGGGCCTTCCTCTGACACCGCCTGGTATAGAGGTCCTCGATGGCAGGAAGCTTGGCCCCAGTGATGTACTGGGCTGTACGCTCTACTCCCTGTAGCGCCTTGAGGTCGGTTGCCGAGCAGTTGCCATACCAGCCGGTGATGCAACCAGTCAGGATGCTGTCGATGGTGCAGCTGTAGAACTTTTGGGGGATCTGAGGCAGTGTTCCCATTGTTTATAAAAGTTTTTCTTTATTATGTCAAAATAAACATGTCTCCAACCCCCATATCACACAATCATAAACTGGAAATATACATGTGTACATTGTACAATCAATTGGTGAGAAAGACTGTATACATACATGAAAGGCAAAGTTGGTTCCACGGTTCACACTCTAATAATCGGTTGACAATAGAACCTCCCACAATGCAGGTAATGGCTGCAAGATGAAGTTGGTGAAGAGCAACTGCAGAAACTGGCAGTCAAAACTTGATGACCTTTGATCACATTATTTTTGTAAAGCTCCTGCAGTGGACATGTAGTTGCAAGTCGAAAAAAATGTATCCCCATAATGCAGCACGGTTTGAATCGGTTACGTGCCCATTCGTTTACATTTGTTTGCAGGAAGTAATCTCTTTATTGTTTAATGCCAACGGCGTGTCAATATTTGTATTTTATGTCTATTCGTTATAATAAGAATCTATCAAAGCCGTCACATTTTTCATGGAGACAGTGGGGTTATGAAAAAGCTGGCCGGCACACATCTAATCATATGCATTGAGAGCCAGTACAGTGCTACAACGACCTGGGCAGACAGAAGAAAAATATTGACCCTACCGCATAGTTTTCAGTTTACTTTTAACTCTAGAAACTAAAGATACACCCACTTTCTGTTGAACTGACGTGTTGAAGCGCCTGTGTAGTGGTGACGTGTCTCTAAAGTGCTTTCTTTCAGAGCGCAGAGCTTTTCGCCCGTAGTCAGAACGAAAACTGGAGAGACCCACTGTCTGACATACAGGGACCATACACTAAGAACGTAACGCTTGGGACATCATCATGGGCAGTGAGTATCCCCTAGAATGAAGTAGCTAGATAGCTAAAGGACGATTTCACATAAACATTTGAATCAGATCCAAGCAATGAGATTTGTCTATGATTGGATCTATTTATGGAGGCCATTTTCATTGTAACGTTAGCTAGCAAGCATTTAGATAGCTAACATTTAGTTTGACGACGAGTACTCCGTGTTTAAAACATATTTTGAACTCCTGTCTTCAACAACAGTGACTGCAATGAAATGGTTAACTTTGTTATTTGTCAAGAAACGAACGTTAGTATAAACGTTAGCTAGCTAAATAAGGTTAACTAATTTAGCTCGCTAACGTTAGCTGTCAGTGTCAGTTGATAGCTAGTTAACTAGCTACTTGCTAACATTACATTAGCTAGCTAACAGCTGTACATATTTGTTAGTTACTTCGTATTATTAAATGCCCAGTCAGCTACATTGATAACTATTTAATATCTACCATTGTTACATGATCATTGATATCTCAGAGCTCGGTAACTTTGCAGGTTTATCTTGCAGGGGTTATGCTAACATAGCTAGCTAAACTTGAAGCAGACAACCAGACTAGTGATGACGACGCACAGCTAACAGTCAGTGTTTGCCACATAAGTAGCTCCATATCATAAGCAGCAAATGCTAACTGAAACCCTTCAGCTGGTATGCAAAATGTTTAATTGAACTATTTGGTATAGTGCGAAATGTTTTCATAGTCAATATCCAAAGATGCAAAACCTCTAGTTATGCATGTATCGCTATGCCACGTCCCCCTATAAATAGGTTCACTGCCCTTGATTGATGTTTATAATGGGGAACCAATAACATCCCTCCCATTGTCTGTTTTTTAGTCAAGTTCCTGGAGGTAATAAAGCCCTTCTGCGCTGTACTACCTGAAATCCAGAAACCCGAAAGAAAGGTACAGTATTTACTTCATGATGACAAGAATAGTTTTACTTTAAACTTTATAAACCTCTGTATGTGTTATGTTGTTAATGCTGTCATTTTTGCTTCCATGTCTCACTGTAATTGTTGTGTTCAACAGATCCAGTTCAGAGAGAAGGTACTATGGACAGCCATCACTCTCTTCATTTTCCTTGTGTGCTGCCAGGTAAATATCTGCCTTTTTGTTCACACCATATTTTGTACCATGTTAAACGAGTATAATTAATTAAATAAAAACCTCACACCTGAATGTCTGTCACGTCTATCCTCCAGATTCCCCTGTTTGGCATCATGTCTTCAGACTCTGCAGATCCCTTCTACTGGATGAGAGTGATTCTGGCCTCCAACAGAGGTGGGTTGTCACTTTTGCAGTGTAGAGACATCAAATTAGAGTAACAGGTGAATAAATGAAACGCTCTGCGAATTGATAACTCAATCAAGGGACATATCAACGAATTAATAACTGAGTGTGGGAATTGATAGTGTTTAGTGAATGTTGAGTTGATCAATTGGAGTGATAACTTTATCTCCGACTTGAATGGATGAATGGTGTTATTTATGAATGAATGGCTGAACATCTCTATGGCTCTGCTCTCCTGTTAACGTCCCCTGGGTCTCTCCCTCAAGGTACCCTGATGGAGCTGGGTATCTCTCCGATCGTCACCTCAGGCCTCATCATGCAGCTCCTGGCTGGGGCTAAGATCATCGAGGTGGGAGACACCCCCAAAGACAGGGCCCTCTTCAATGGAGCACAGAAATGTAAGACCACAAGCCCCACTTCCTGTTCCTAGTCTTTGACTTGATTCTGTCAAGCACGAGCATTACTGTGAATGAAGCCATAGATTCTTTAACCCCTTGCCATCTCCTACAGTGTTTGGTATGATCATCACCATTGGTCAGGCCATCGTGTATGTGATGACTGGCATGTATGGAGACCCCTCCGATATGGGTGCTGGGATCTGTCTTCTCATCATCATCCAGGTGGGCCCTCCTCCCCACCCCTCTGAGTCATATTCTTATCCCTAATCTTTACCTCCCCTATCAGATCCAGGCTTGGTCCTAATATAGAGCAAGGTTCACATCATATTCTTGAATCAATCCAACCCTCTCAGATTACTTCATGGAATGTAGGAAGAATAGGTATATTTAAAGGAAGTCAAACAGGGCTTCAGTGCGAGTGGTTTGTCTCTGTCTCTCTAACCCATCTGTCTCCCCCTCTAGCTGTTTGTGGCCGGTCTGATCGTGCTGCTGCTGGATGAGCTGCTGCAGAAGGGTTATGGTCTGGGTTCTGGTATCTCTTTGTTCATCGCCACCAACATCTGTGAGACCATCGTCTGGAAGGCCTTTAGCCCCACCACCGTCAACACTGGCAGAGGTATGGGGCATTGAAACTGATGTGCCATGTCTGGGTGTACATTTAGGACAGACTTACTAATTTCCAAGTAGTAATTTCACATAAGACCAACTAGGGCTCCTATAGATCCAGACTTGGCCTTGAAACCCCCCAGGAGTATGGCCAGGTGGTCTCTAGATGTGAGGCTGATGTTTGAGTCTCTTGTCTTGTGTTCAGGCACAGAGTTTGAGGGGGCTATCATTGCTCTCTTCCACCTGCTGGCCACGCGGACAGACAAGGTGCGTGCCCTGAGAGAGGCCTTCTACCGCCAGAACCTGCCCAACCTCATGAACCTCCTCGCCACCGTCTTCGTCTTTGGTGTAGTCATATACTTCCAGGTCAGTAACGCTCTTTCTTCATTGTCTGTCCTAAAAGCAGTTAAAGGAGTTGAACACATTTGTTATTGTCAGATAATTGGTCACTCCAAAAACAACACAATGTGGTAGATTTTTTTCTTCACCTTTTTAGTAACGTCCATTTAGACTTTATAAATGTATACTGTATCTCACCATGTCCGTATCTTCCTCCCATCTCTCCACAGGGCTTCAGGGTGGACCTGCCCATCAAGTCTGCCCGTTACCGTGGCCAGTACAACACTTATCCCATCAAGCTCTTCTACACCTCCAACATTCCCATCATCCTCCAATCTGCCCTCGTGTCCAACCTGTACGTGATCTCTCAGATGCTCTCCACACGATTCAGTGGTAACTTCCTGGTTAACCTGCTGGGCACCTGGTCAGTAAGTACACACCATTTTTTTAAATCCCTGAACTACCATGTCTGAACTACCATATCTGAACTCTAAACTCAATTTAACTACATTTGACATGTTTGTCACATGAACATATCTAGCAACACAGACTGTATGAGATGACCAGACATGTGTGTTTGTAGGACACGTCGTCAGGCGGTCCAGCCCGTGCCTACCCAGTGGGTGGGCTCTGTTACTACTTCTCTCCCCCGGAGTCGTTTGGCTCGGTCCTAGATGACCCCATCCATGCTGCCATCTACATCTGCTTCATGCTGGGCTCCTGTGCCTTCTTCTCCAAGACCTGGATCGAGGTGTCCGGCTCCTCTGCCAAAGATGTAAGTCCTGCTACCACATGTACTGTACATTTGTTAGACTATGTATTCATCAACTATTCTGATTTAATTAAAATTACTCAAGTGGTTTTGATGTAGAAATCTTATTAACTAAACATTTCCAGGGCTTACGTGGGCAGCATGTGTCAGAGGACCTGTACATGTTATGTAATCATAGTGTGTTTTGTCTCCCAGGTGGCTAAGCAGCTAAAGGAGCAACAGATGGTTATGAGGGGACACAGAGAGACCTCCATGGTCCATGAACTCAACAGGTGAACAATCTCAGCCATCTCTCTAACCTTTAGCCATAACAATCCACATCATCATAGCTTTACCAGGGTTTAATATTACACTATTCCAAACTTTCTTCAGGTAATGATTGGTGCACTACTACTCTGTGTTCCAGGTACATCCCCACAGCAGCTGCCTTTGGTGGTCTCTGTATCGGCGGCCTTTCTGTCATGGCGGACTTCCTTGGTGCTATTGGCTCAGGAACAGGTATCCTGCTGGCCGTCACCATCATCTACCAGTACTTTGAGATCTTTGTCAAGGAGCAGAGTGAAATGGGCAGCATGGGAGCCCTGCTCTTCTAGACAGACACCTGGCTGCCCACACCTATGACGAAACAACCCTCTTAATGCACATGGACAGATCAGACCAAGTCCCCCCAAATCTCCATCTATTATTATTATTCCCATAATTTATGTCCATTTAGATTTTTTAAATCTGCATAATTAATCTGTGTCATTTCCCGGGTGCTTTCTGGCATCTCCCCCTGACATGGCCTATAGAAGGTTCAGCTCGAACAGAATGGTTTGTGTAGCAAAGTGGTGGGACTGACTACATCCTGACATTCACAACCCATGGCCTGCTCCCTCTTTGTCATAACGCATAGATCAATCTCTCAACTCAGTTTGCCTGATGCCTGGGACTGGTTAGCCTCCTCAGAGTCATCATCTGAAGTGTTTCATATCTGTATAAAATGGTCTGATCCACAGGGGGGGTGTTGTTCCTTTTCAGACTGAGAGAAGAGTTCTGTGGCTCATGTATGCAATCATGTGTGCTACACTGGGATGACGGCAGTCCCTCTCTTACTGGACTTCTTTCATACAACCCAACACAGTATACATAGGAACACTTTGTTTTTCTGCTTAATGTCCATCTCTATTACCTGGAGGATATAGATGAGTACGAGTGTACAGTATACCTTCACAGCTGGGCTCTTTGGTACAGTCTTTATCTGGGGTGTTGACCTGATGGCCACTCATTTCACTGAGTAGCAAAGGAAGTTTTGGACCAGGCTCAGAACTATTCAGAATATAACCATGTTTGTCTGCCAGACGTGACTGTTTTCAAGCAGTGATCCAATATAGGATCAGGTAGAGTGTAGGGCTCTGTGTGGTCCAGCTTTGTCAAAAACAAATGTGTTTAATGTGAAAGTGTGCAGCAGTGGAAGAGTTTATCCAGTGAACCACTCAGCAGAAGGTCCTTAATGTTGAAACTGGGCGTGCGTTTAGGGAGAGGTAATCTTATATATGCCACGTTCATACCTGTTGCCCACTTTGTTGGGTAAGATTGGGTGAGGAAAGATTTTTTTTGTGTTTTTGTCTGCTTTGAGCATGACTGTATTAAAACACTTTCACATGTCGTGGATTTTGGTTTTCTGTATATATGCCATGCATTGAATCTATCAACAGTGTAAAATACGTTTTTTTTAATATGTAAAAAAATATATAATAGTATGCTGTTCCGAACAAATGTATTCCGGGAAAAAAAAGATCTTTCTCAATAAAAACTCATTTTAGGGAAAAGTTGTTTTTTCTTTGTCTGTAAAGATTATACTAACAACTTGAATTATTGTCTGGATAAATCCATCACAACACACTTAGAGCAAAGTAGCTTTGTGTCACATGATGAAAATAACTTTCCAATATCTGGAAGTCTAAACTAATGGTCGACGGTGTAAACCAATTTGCTTTCTTGTATCTAATCTACTTCAGTCAAGATTATTGTACCCCACGGTGAAATCGGGGAGGGGACTGTGGTTCTCTTACTGTCTGTCCCTTAAAGCCGATTTATGCTTGGTGTTGAGGCTCTGTATGGAGGTGTAACCGATGTGCAAGGGCCGCGGATTTCGTGGAGCGATGGGTAACGATGCTTCGAGGGTAGCTGTTTATGTGTGCAGAGGGTCCCTGGTTCGAGCCCAGGTAGGGGCGAGGAGAGGAAGCAAAACTGTTAGAGGGTGTGATGCAATTGCTGAGCTTGCGGAGGCCAAATCGAGCTCCGTATACCTCCCAAATATTTTAACGAGTGTATAGCTCCGCATTGACATGATTGGTTGACGTTAGGTAGAGGTGGAAGGTCCTGTATAAACACAAACCCACTTCCTTAACAACAGCTCTGCTCCATGAAACGCATGAAGTATGAGTGCCCTGACTTCTGCAGAGGCCGTATGACAGCATTTTAAGTCATACCTGTACATTAAAGCCGATTTATGCTTGATATGGCCATGTGGCCCGAAGACTCTGTATGGAGGGTTGTGTACCGCATCGCCGTGCGCCTCCCAAATGTTTTAACAATGCGGAGGGCTCCGTATAGCTCTGCATTTGCATGATTGGTTGACAATTTATGTTCATCAAAAGCCAATGTATGGTCATTCAAGCATCGAATTGGCCATACAGTATTTACTGCAATGTGGCCTCTACAGAAGTCAGGGCATTCATACTTCTTGCACTTTGAGAAGCAGAGCTGTTGTGAAGGAAGTTGTCAAGGAAGTGTTTGTGTTTATACAGGACGTATAGGCCCCACCTACCGTCAACCAATCATGTCAGTGCGGAGCCCTACACATTGTTACAACATTTGGGTTGATTTGGCCTCCGCTAGCTGGACCATATTGCATCAAGCATAAATCGGCCTTAGTCACACGAGTATGTTAACTCCGTATTGACGTTGAGGTTTAAAGTTGTAGCGGACTTTTCTTAGCGGATTTACATTCAACGCTAATTGAATTATGGGGCGTTTCAGGCCAGACGTGAACATAGTTGTACACTCGCAAACTCCATTAGAAACTAGGGCTGAGGGGCTTAAGTTGCAAACTTCCCTTGCTTGGCTAATCATTTGGACCGACGACAAATATGGCTGCGGGGATTCCCCCAAGGGCATATGACGAGGGTGTGTCTTTTAAGTGATTGGACTGCAACCTAAGTGTTTGACAGTTCCCTAAGAATTTATGTCAGGAACTAAGAGGGGCAGCTAAAATGGGTCCTTCGTTCTTACGTCCTCAGATGCACTGACACAAAAAACGTGGGTTATGTGAACGATGAAGTAGTTGTGAAACAGCTAGCTAGCTATACAATACCAAATTATTCTCCTTTTGTAATTGATAAAGTAGTATAACATCAGTCGGGAAACTCGGCACCGTAGGGACACCTTGAAGGGCACAACACGTCAGTAGACACCACACCGAAGAAATGTCCTCAGGCAAGGAGGAAGGTAACGTTACGTGCTGTGGGAATGAATGACCGCTTCTCTTCAAACTGGTTAGATGCAGTAGCTAGCTAGCTAACGTTGCTCGATCATTGTATTTTATAATTATGATTCTATTTAGAACGAGGCATTGTTTGTCTCCAATGCTTGTAGAACCAGTTTCAGACAGAGACAGATTGTCTAAATCTGTCTCTATGTCGCTGATTTCAGGCATGGTGTGTGAGATATCAGTTTCAGTACAAGTAGACGGACTGCTGTCGGTGTGATAACTTATGAATGGGTGATTCTGCAACTACGGGCACTTCTATGTATTCGGGTCAATTTTGGGGATTTTATAAATAATAGAACAAATACAAATATTTGTTAAGTTCACACAGTAATCACTCCATACTTTTTAAACACCTTTCTATATCAAGTATTTTAGGTACTGTTCAGATGCATTTTATACCTCAATTTCACTATTTTGCCCTTGTCCCTGACCCAGACTTTTAAACTTCTACTATGTTTTTCTATGAGAGAACATTAATAATTACACATTATATAATGGTATGTACTACAGAGTCAATTAAATAAAATCTATATCAATATTTATTGTGAGTATGCCCTTTTATATTGTTTCTTTTACACAAAATATACCTGTCCTTTG
Organism: Salmo trutta; assembly: GCF_901001165.1. Lineage (NCBI taxonomy): Eukaryota > Metazoa > Chordata > Actinopteri > Salmoniformes > Salmonidae > Salmo > Salmo trutta. Next base: position 32,911,602 of record NC_042970.1, on the reverse strand, counting down.
GGAGTGGTGTCATTTCCACCATTAAGGACGAAATACCTCATTAATAAAAAAAAAATCAATAGAATGTTAATTTAGTTACCATGGAAACATATTGTGACACTGAAGCACATGCCTGCAGTGGACAGTTGTTCCAGATGTGATGTCCAGAAGTTGAAGAAAAATCGAGGTAAATATTGCTTGTGTAGAGAATATTTGAATTGTCAGTCATTTCCAAACAGGCTATAATTTCTTTAATTTGTGGTAGAACTTTTGGGGGGGAAAAGTATATTTTAATAATTTAGTATAAATGATATGCTAGCTTTAATACTAACCAAAGCATGCTAAGCAGTCTGTCGATTTTCTTCAGAAACTGTAGAAGTGTAATTTCCATTACAAACTTAAGTGTGGTGGAAATGACAACGTGGTGGAAATGACACAAATCCATTATCTTACTTGTTTTTACATTGTTTTCTTCTTAATTTAATTTAGAAAATGGTCCAAGGTGTGCACAAGTTGAAAACTAAGTAGTATGTCTTTATTCTTAGAAGATGCCACATAAAACAGCACAGAGGTCACAGACATATAGAAACAAAATAAAAAATGATCCTATAAGATACCAGGAACATCTGCAAAAAGACAGGGAGAAGTGAAATCTATCTCTGAGCTTACAAAGCGAGAACAAAGAAACAAGAGAAGGCAATGGTAATGCAACCAACGGAATAGAAGACAGACTTTTTAAAGAGAACAGTTGCAATGGAGACCTACCTATCAGGCAACACACCACCTCAGTCACCAGATGTAGACCTACCTATCAGGCAACACACCACCTCAGTCACCGGATGGAGACCTAACTATCAGGCACCACAACACCTCAGTCACCAGATGGAGACCTACCTATCAGGCAACACAACACCTCAGTCACCAGATGGAGACCTACCTATCAGGCACCACAACACCTCAGTCACCAGATGGAGACCTACCTATCAGGCAACACACCACCTCAGTCACCAGATGGAGACCTACCTATCAGGCAACACACCGCCTCAGTCACCAGATTGAGACCTACCTATCAGACAACACCTCAGTCACCAGATGACTTGCAGCCAGAACATGAGGCTAACATACCTCCCCCTAACTTGCCTGCCCCTGATGCACACCCTGATACCCCTTCCTCATCGTCTGCAACAGGAATGAGAAGTCGAATACTTGCTGGAAGGAAAAAAGTTGGAAGATTTCGCTCAAAAGCATACAGAGATCTTAGTATGACAAACGTCAAACTTGATAATGCTTTACGGAAAGCTGAGAAATACAAAAAAAGGTATGATCGACTGATGAACAAAATGGAGAGACAAGATTCCCCAAAGACAAAACAGCAAATGAAGGGACCTCCGAAGAACTTGAGAAGGATTTTATTGTTTCAAAATGCCATCATTGCAGAGTTAAAACAAAAGTATAAAAAAAATGTCCAGTGCCAAGGACAAACAAGTGGCTTCAAAAATGCTCAGAGGCAAAGTATGGCTTGGTCAAAGCCACAAACAGAGAATTTGGATTTTCAGCAAAAGCAATGAGGGCAAATGAAAACAGGCCATCAAGTCTTCAATACTCCAGGAAAAATCAGTGTAACAGAATTAGCACTGCCACAGAAGAGAAAATCACTAGATTCTATGAACGTGATGACAACAGCAGAGCAACAAGAGGGAAAAAGGACCCACTAACGAGGAACAAGAAGAAAAAGCAGAAGCGCTTCTTGAATGGCACAATTCAGAACCTTTATCAGAAGTTTAAGAGGGAATATTCAGAAATTCAAATTTTGGGTTGTCAAGCCAGCAGTCCAGGATAGGGACACGTCTCTGCAAACCCCACACCAACCTCCAGTTCATGGTGGACAAACTACAGTATCACAAAGTGATCAGCTGCAGCAACATTGAGAAACTTTGAGTCTTTGTGCTGTAAGAACCTAAAGAAAGAGTGTGTGTATAGAGTGCGCTCCCTTTGTCAAGCAAAATAGCTTAAAACATCTGACTTTGATGCTGGTGAGCAGACATGGTGGTTTGAGTGGAAAAACAGAGGGACACATGGAGAAGTTCATGGTACATTTGACAGTAAAAGAAAAGGTATGTGGCACACTGCAGATTCTATTGGAGAAGTTCTCCAAAGGATTTTAAGAGAAGTTGGGGAAACACGTGTACAACATTCGACACCAATACTCCAAACGGAGAGAATTAAAAGAGAATTTGGGGAAAGAGATCATTGTGCATATTGACTGCAGAGAACTACCTGTGTAAATGGCCAATGAGAGACGACATCATATGGTACAGACCACAGCATATGCTTGGACTTGTCCCTGAGCCCCATCCAGGGACCAAAAGGCACATGGAGCTGGATGCCTTGGTCTGGGAGAAACATAGCTCTCTTTCTAAGCCTTAGATATATTGGAAACTCACTATACAGTACATACAAAGCAGGGCATAAAATCATACATGAAATAAAACGTGTAGCTCTCAATTAACTCGTCCCTCTATGTGCTAGAATTTCTATTTGTAGCATTTATTTGTTTTAGATATGGAAATCATATGGTTGTTATCATAATCTCACAAAAAGGTTGGGTGGAAATATCTTATTTTTCATGATAAATGTTTTCAGCTGTCACCAAGGAAAGTTTATACTTTCAGGTGTCGTGTTGAATTATTAATATTAGGAAAACCTTATCACTTAAAATAATATTCAATACAAGTTCATGTACAAATGTATAAGAAATCCATTATAAATCAATTGTATGATATTTAATTTAACTAAAATGGATGTTTAAAGACGTGATGGAAATGACATTTGTCTATGGCTGTCTGGGGGAAAATGACAAAAATATATACAATCCTGAATAGGATGATCGCAGCCATTCTCGGATATAGTTTCTAGACAAATCAAAGACAAGTACAATACTGGTAAAATGGTTTTTGAATAAGTTTTAATTTCTGAAAGTTTGCATGGCCCAAGTGCCCGAAGTTGCAGAATCACCCGACTATAAATTGGTCGGCCATTAATTTCCATCACATTTGACTGTATAAGTGAATAGTATATGATTGGACATATTAGCGTTGACTAACTTCAGTCCAAAATCCTCTTCATGCCACTTGAGTCAGCGGAGACTGATATCTGCCTGTCCTCTCCACACCAGGTAAGGACCGTGTCATCTTTGTGACTAAGGAGGAACATGAAACACCGAGCAACGCTGAGCTGGTGGAGGAGGATCCTGATGACCCCTATGAAGAACGAGGTGAGTAGAGAGGAGTAGTGCTTCTCAATTAGATTGCATTAGGCCCAGATTAGCTCAATTGCTAACTAGATTGACATGAGGACACGCCCCACATGTTTTCATTGGTTTGTTGTGACATTGGCCAGACTTGCTGACCTCTGTTATAACCAGTAACCTAATAGATTTGCACTCCTTTCTGGTATAATTAGTATCTGTTTCCCTTTTTCTCTGTCTCCTCCCAAGGTCTGATCCTGCCCAATGGGGAGATCAACTGGAACTGCCCCTGTCTGGGAGGGATGGCCAGCGGTCCCTGTGGAGCATCGTTTAAGGAGGCCTTCTCCTGTTTCCACTACAGCAAGGAGGAGGTGAAGGGCTCAGAGTGCCTGGAGCAATTCAGGGGCATGCAGGAGTGTATGCAGAGATACCCAGAACTCTACCCCCAGGAGGACGACAAGGAGACCCAGGGAGGGCCATCTGAAACGGATCCCTCCAAACAAGACTCTGCCCCTGAACCAACCCCTACACCTGCAGCCCCTGTCCAAGACTCTAGCCCCTCCACCGCCCCTGCTGACACCCCACCACCCTCAAACAGCTCAGCCTCAGGCTGAGCATGATTCACGACAAGCCCTTTCTATGGATGTGTTAAGGTGATCCTTTTTGTATCAATTATTTAAACTGATAAATGAAAGTGTTGACTATTCCCCCCCACTCTAACCCAGATTGGGTTTTCCTCATAGAATATAAGAGACTTGTAGAGGGAGGAGGGTAAGGAAAAAGATGGGATAACTTTATTCTAGGTGTGTGTATATTCCTCTCTTTTTGCTCCTTCAGGAAAAAAACAAGACCATGTGTGCTGTGCTATCCTTTGCCATTACTAGTGTTCTGTTTTTGTATTGATTGTTCTCTTTACTATAAAGTCCATTAGTAATTGTTCTCTTTACTATAAAGTCCATTAGTAATTGTTCTCTTTACTATAAAGTCCATTAGTAATTGTTCTCTTTACTATAAAGTCCATTAGTAATTGTTCTCTTTACTATAAAGTCCATTAGTAATTGTTCTCTTTACTATAAAGTCCATTAGTAATTGTTCTCTTTACTATAAAGTCCATTAGTAATTGTTCTCTTTACTATAAAGTCCATTAGTAATTGTTCTCTTTACTATAAAGTCCATTAGTAATTGTTCACTTTACTATAAAGTCCATTAGTAATTGTTCTCTTTACTATAAAGTCCATTAGTAATTGTTCTCTTTACTATAAAGTCCATTAGTAATTGTTCTCTTTACTATAAAGTCCATTAGTAATTGTTCTCTTTACTATAAAGTCCATTAGTAATTGTTCTCTTTACTATAAAGTCCATTAGTAATTGTTCTCTTTACTATAAAGTCCATTAGTAATTGTTCTCTTTACTATAAAGTCCATTAGTAATTGTTCTCTTTACTATAAAGTCCATTAGTAATTGTTCTCTTTACTATAAAGTCCATTAGTAATTGTTCTCTTTACTATAAAGTCCATTAGTAATTGCTTTTTGTATTTTAAAAACTTTGTTTCTACTTTCTTTCTTTCCATTTGTCTTTTATATTTAATTCACACCTGGTTTTTCATTTTTATTTTCCAATTTTCTCAGATTCTGTGGGTGCCTTGCAAAAGTATTCAGACCCCTTGGACTTCTTCACATTTTGTTGTGTTGCAAAGTGAGATTTAAAATTGATTTAATTATTTTTTTGTCAACAAATCTACAAAAAAGTTGAATAGAAATTAAATAACTAAAATAGTCATTGCATAAGTATTCAGCTCCATGAGTCAATACATGTTAGAAACACCTTTGGCAGTGATAACAGCTGTGAGTCTTCTTTGGGTAAGTCTATAAGAGCTTTACACACCTGGATTGTGGAATATTTGCCCATTATTATTTTCAAAATTCTTCAAGCTCTGTCAAGATGTTAGGGATCATGGCTAGATTTTCAAGCAGAAAAAAGTCTTGCCATAGTTTTGACTTAAATCTGCTTGAAAATCTAACTTGGCCACTCAGGAATATTCACTGTCGTCTTGGTGGATTTAGGTTATTTTCCTGCTGAAAGGTGAAGTCTTCTCCTAGTCTCTGGTGTAAAGCAGACTGAAGCAGGTTTTCCTCTAGTTTGTTGCCTGTGCTTAGCTTAGTCCGATGTCAAGTATATCCATTCCATGATGCAGCCATCACAATGCTTGAAAATAAGGAGGCAGTTACTCATGTGTTATGTTGGGGTCAAATCCAACACAAGGCTTTGCATGAAGTATATTCCTTTGCTGTTTTTTTTTTTGCAATATTAATTTCGTGCCTTGTTGCATACAGGATGCACGTTTTGTATATTTGTATTCTTTTCACTCTGTCATTTAGGTCATTATTGTGGAGTGACTACAATGTTGATCCAACCTCAGTTTTCAACCATCACAGACATTACACTCTAGCTGTTTTAAAATCACCAATGGCCTCATGGTAACATCCCTGAGCTGTTTCAACCTGTCCTGCAGCTCAGTTCAGGAGGACGACTATATTTCTTTATGTGTCTGGGTGGTTTAATATACACAGAGTACAAAACATTAAGATCAACAGCCTTAAGACAATTGAGACATGGATTATGTATGTGCGCCATTCAGAGGGTGAATGGGCAAGACAAAAGATGTAAGTGCTTTTGAACGGGTATATTATAAGGTGCTAGTTGCACCGGTTTGTGTCAAGAACTGCAACGCTGCTGGGTTTTTCATGCTCGACAGATTCCCATGTGTATCAAGAATGGTCCACCACCCAAAGGACATCCAGCTAACTTGACACAACTATGGGAAGCGTTGGAGTCATGGGCCTGCATCCTTGTGGAATGCTTTCGACACCTTGTAGAGTCCATTCCCCGACGAATAGAGGCTATTGTTATGGGGGGGGGTGTTAGTCACTCAAAGATCATGTAATTTATGTGATTTGTTAAACCAAATGTTACTCCTGAACTAATTTAGGCTTGAATGTATTAATCCACTTTGATATTTCAGATTATTTTGTCTTAATTGTAGACAAATGACAAATCCATTTTAATCCCTCTTTGTAAACACACAATGTGAAGAAATCCAAGGAGTCAGAATAGTTTTGTAAGGCACTCTGTATTGTTTCTGGATCGCTGAAAGCTTAAAAATATATATGAAATGGGAACGCAATAGAAGCTACAGTGCCTTCAGAAAGTATTCAAACCCCTTAACTTTTTCCACATTTTGTTGTGTTACAGCCTGAATTTAAAATGGATACAATTTCAATTTTGTGTCACTGGCCTCCACACAATACTCCATAATGGTAAAGTGGAATTATGTTTTTCAATGTTTTTACAATAATGGATAATGAAAAGCTGAAATGTCTTGAGTCAATAAGTATGCAACCCATTTGTTATGGCAAGTTCAGGAGTACATATTTGTTTAACAAGTCACAAGTTGCATGGACTCACTCTGTGCAATAATAATGTTTAACATGATTTTTGAATGACTACCTCTGTACCCCACATATACAATTAATTATCTGTTAATTGTATGTCTGGGGTCGAGCAGTGAATTTCAAACACATTCAACCAAAAAGACCAGGGAGGTTTTCCAATGCAACGCGAAGAAAGGCACCTCTTGCTAGATAGTTTTTTTTACCTGACATTGAATTTCCCTTTGAGCATGGTGAAGTTATTAATTACATGGGGTATCAATACACCCAGTCACAACAAATATACAGGCGTCCTTCCTAACTTAGTTGCCGGAGAGGAAGGAAACTGCTCGGAGAAAACTGAGGACATATCAACAACATTGTAGTTTCTCCACAATACTAACCTAATTGACAGTGAAAAGGAAGTCTGTACAGAAGAAAATTATTCAAAAACAAAAAACTGGCAAAGCAATTAACTTTTTGTCCTGAATACAAAGTGTTATGTTTGGGAAAAATCCAATATAACAAATTACTGAGTACCACTCTCCAAATGTTCAAGCGTAATGGTGGTTGCATAATGTTATAGGCATGCTTGTAATCGCTAAGGACTGGGGAGTTTTTCAGGATAAAAAAGAAACACACTGGAGCTAAGCACAGGCTAAATCCTAGAGGAAAATCTGGTTCAGTCTGCTTTCCACCAGACACTGGGAGATGTATTCACCTTTCAGCAGGACAATAACCTAAAACACAAGGCCACATCTTCCCTGGAGTTGCTTACCAAGAAGATAGTGAATGTTCCTGAGTGGGCGAGTTACTTTTTTGACTTAAATCTACACTGAACAAAAATATAAACACATGTAAAGTGTTGGTCCCATGTTTCATGAGCTGAAATAAGATGCCAGAAATTGTCCATACACACAAAAAGCTTATTTCACTCAAATTGTAACAGATGAGAAGAAGGCAGAGATGATGGCCAAGCGTTTGTTCAAGTGCATAGCTCAGCAAATTTGTCAGAGGGAGAGAGAACGAAAGAGGAGCATCCTGGAGTGCTAGATAGGAGGGAGGATGTAAATGATGCGTTGAATGAACCATTTATCATGGCAGACGTGAAGAGGGCAATAGGTAAGGCTGGGTTAACTTCACCTAGGAAAGATGAGCTGATGAGGCACTGGATAAGGTATTGGGGTTGTACAACAGAGTGTGGGAGGAGGGCAAACTACCAGGCAGTTGGAAGGAGGCAGTAGTGGTACCAATTCGGAAGCCAGGGAAGGACCCAACGAGGCCAACAAGCTATCGGCCAATAGCCTTAACATCACATGTATGTAAGATTATGGAGCATATGATAACGGAGAGGCTAACTTACTTCCTGGAGAGCAGGGGGTTAGTATCGCCAGATCAGAGTGGATTCAGGAAGGGTAGGGGAACAATGGGCCCAGTGCTCTGCTTAGAAACAGAGGTCAGGTGAGGCTCAGGTGAACAAGAAGACTGTTGTAGCTGTATTTTTTTGATGTGGAGAAGGCGTATGATATGATGTGGAAGGAGGGGTTGTTATCAAGCTTGATATTATGGGGGTAGGAGGAAGAACGTACAACTGGATAAAGGATTTCTTGTTTGGAAGGTCTATCCAGGTGAGGGTGGTGAAGTCTCTCAGGCAGCTACATGGTGGATAATGGTACACCACAGGGGAGCGTGATTAGTCCTCTGTTGTTCTCAATCATGATCAATGATGTTGACTCTCAGGTACAGCTGGATTTTGGGAGGTCGTTATTTGCAGATGATGGGGCCTTATGGAAGAGAGGAAGAAATGTTCCATACATAGTCAGGAAGGTACAGGAAGCAATTGATGAGGTAGAGTGGTGGGCATTAGGTTCTCTGTAGAGAACTGACAGTGTTCTTTACCAGGAGGAAGGTGGGAGATGAGGTATGCTTGAGGTTATAAGGGAGAAACTTGGAGAGGGTGGGGGTCTTCAGGTTCCTTGGGGTATACTTTGATACTAGAATGACCTGGGCAGAACACATTGAGAGAGTGGTGGGAAAGTGTATGAAGGTACTAAATGTGATGCGCTGTCTGACAGGGAAGGAGTGGGGGGCTGGGCGTGCCTCATTGAAGACCATATATGTTGCATTGATCCAATCTGTAATAGACTATGTAAGTATAGCGTATGGTTCGGCAGCCTGGACATCATTGGAAAGGCTAGATGTCATACAGGAACAAGGACTCAGAATATGTAGTGGGGCGTTTTGGATGTCTCCGGTGTTTGCAGTACAGGTGGAGGTGGGAGAAATGCCATTGCAGATTAGGAGACAGCAGCTGGCAATTAATTATCAGGTCAACCTACAGGGACATGGGGTATCTCATCCTGCAAAAGGGATTTTACAGGCATGCTGGGAACATGAGCAAAGACAGAACACGAGCTTTGGGTGGGTGGGTAGTACCCAGGCGAGGGAGATGAGACTGTATGGAAGGGAGTTTAGCCCAACGGTAGCTATTCCTGTGAATCCACCATGGCTCCTCCCACATCCAGTAGTAGATCTAGAAGTGTTGGAGAGAACACAGAAATATAGGGAGGGTGTTGATCCATCTGATTTGTTTAAGAGAAGTCTTGATACTGTGTATCAGGATTTTGCCATATACACAGATGGTTCAAAAGATCCAAGGACAGGATGTACTGGGTCAGCATTTGTAGTGCAGGAATATGGGGTGAAAATCAGGAAACGTATTACAGATCATCTGGCTGTATATATGGCGGAGATGGCCATACTGTTGGCCTTGCAGTGTGTGGGGGAAGTTAAGCCAGAAAGAGTAGTCATTTGCTCTGATTCATGTGCAGTGCTAAGGAGTGTCCAGTCCTTTATATCACGTAGCAGACAAGACCTGCTTTATGAGGTGCTACAAACCCATGGCAGGAGTAAACAAATGGGTATAGAGATAATATTTACATGGGTCCCAGCTCATGTGGGAGTGGAGGGGAACGAGGCAGTTGATGTACTGGCTAAACAAGCACTAAGTAGTGGGGATGTTGATGTGGTAGTTTCAATGAGCAAGGCAGAGGCAAAAAGCTTGATATGGACAGTGATGGTGGAGAAATGGCAGGAGCAGTGGAAGAGATACACTAAGGGCAGGCATTTATTTCAAGTACAGAGGAAAGTTGGGGAGGTGAGAACGGCAGGAAGGGACAGAAGAGAGGAGGCTATATTTACAAGATTAAGGGTGGGACACAGCCAGTTGAATAAGACCTTACATGTGATAGGAAAGCATCCAACAGGAAAATGTGAGTATTGCCAGGAAACAGACAGTGGACAGTATTGTTTGTTCACTTTCACAGCTAGAATACAGCTAGCTAGTTCAGCCTACTCAAACACCTGTCTCAAACAGCTGGCTATGGCTATCCAACACTGGAACTCTTCCAAGTCAAGGTAAACTTTTGGTTTTATGAATTTATTGCCACCGGGGCCTACCGATGTACTTGATACACTTTGATGAAACTGCTTGCTTCTGACTGTACACTGTAGTGAATGATTGTTTACTAATGCGTTAGTTGTAGTAGCTACAGTATGTTGACTATGACGTTAATATGGTGACAACGATGTAGGCTGTGTGCAGCGTTTAGCAGTAATGATATGAAGGTTTGGCTTGGAAAGGTTTTCAAATCAAATGTTTTGTCACATACACATGGTTAGCAGAGGTTAATGCGAGTGTAGCAAAATCTTGTGCATTTCTCTTGACTTTTTTAGCCTGGTCACAGACAGCTCATGTGTTGTGCACTGAAGTTGAAGTCCACAAGCGAAGAGAAAAGGTGAGAGGAGGAGAGCAAGTAGACGCGAGAAGGATTTATACAATGATCAATGCGATCATGCTATTTGTATGTGGCTGCTATGAAAGTGAACTGTGTTTGTGTGTGATCAGGGGTGTATTCATTCCGCCGATTCTGTTGAAAAACGTTTCTTAAACAGAAGCAAACGGAACTAAACGGGGATAAACATACCTGAATTTGTCTAATAGAAACTCGTTTGCAACTGTTGGACTAATGATTACAACCTAGATCAGCTAGTTGCAGGCAAGAGTGTGCAAGGCGGTATTGGATGTGTCAATGTCTGTCACCTTGATTACTCAAATTTCTCTCAACCTGTGCACCTACATTGTAAACTTTAATTCATAGGCTAGATTGTAGCAAACTCATGATGGGTATAGGGAAAATTAGAGTATCGTGTATTAGCCTAAACCTATCGACGTTATATTGAGCTGGGTGAATGTAATATGAATGACAGTCATCCACTATGCTGTAATAGAAATAAGGCCATGCTCGTAAAGAAAATGATTGTCCTCCCTCATCTTAAACGGCACCAACCGCCACTGATTGACATAGTTGAGCTGTGAGTTGTGGATTCTGACTGAGGTGTGTTTCCAGTGCTTTTGAAATAAATGAGACTGAATCAGCTTGATCTGAAGTGAATAGTGATATTATAATAAATTGTTCTCTTTAAATTGTTGTGAGACATTTTAAATTAACCCTTGTATCTATTGTGAACAGCAGTATGTGGTTGTTAGAATTAAGGTGAGTTGGCGCTCTTAGACAGATACAAGATACTTTGTTGAAGTTTGATTTTCCCCAATCCTACTCTAAAATAATATGGAAACCATACAGCAAAGAGATGTCAGTTCAAAAATGTAATGTAACAAAACCTGCACCTGAGTGCATAGTTCTGAGATCCATAGTTGTTACTTAAACCAATCTCACAATAACTTTATTGTGTAGGGAACACTACTTCAGAACAAGGTCACAGCATTACATGACAACAAACCTAGAATAGCAAAAATGTACATAGGCACGAGTCAGTCATCTGAACACAATCTATATTTGAACCATGAGTTTTGTATCAGCAGTGTGACTGAACTGTCTACTATTACAGAAAGAAACCTGTCAGTTCTGAGCATACAGTTAGGGAAAAAAGTATTTGATCCCCTGCTGATTTCGTACGTTTGCCCACTGACAAAGAAATGATCAGTCTATAATTTTAATAGTAGGTTTATTTGAAGTGAGAGACAGAATAACAACAACATCCAGAAAAACGCATGTCAAATGTTATAAATTGATTTGCATTTTAATGAGGGAAATAAGTATTTGACCCCTCTGCAAAACATGACTTGCTGTACTGCTCCTTAGTACATAACTCTAAGGCTACTTCTGAAGGAGCTTGAACAAAACTGCTCAGAATGGAAGACATTTTCCTCAACCAATACAACTATTACAAAGGCTAAAAAAAAAAACACAACTCACCTGCTGTCAGTCTGGGTTCAAGGACAGGAGCCACACCCCACTATTCTCCAAAAACAACTAACTAACTGGCCCTGGTCTTCGTGCAGTCACATGTGGTGGGGTTTTATGCACACAAAACCAGTGGAGTGGAAAAGACAACCAGAAACTGGCGGCCCCCCCATAACCACGGAGGTGCTCCCGAGCCGATGTAGGGGAAAGGAAAAGGGAAGCTCTATCCACGTTCACTGCCACCTAAAACAAAAACACCACGAGCCTCCTATTGACACTCGCTGATAAGCCTGAACAGGAGAGGACTCCCACTTGAACAAAAACCCAGAAAAATCCAGAGTGAATTGTTAACCAAATTTAGCTACCAAACTGAACCAAAATAACACATGGCTCTCAACACTCTCTCCAACAATGTTGGCCCAACCAAAACATCCCCTCAAACCAAAAAATTTGGCAAACTAAACTAACCCAAGTTAACTATAAAACAATAGTCAAATAAGCCAAATTACAAATAAACAAACGTATCAATAATAAAGCAAAGACAATCTAGACAAAACCTTAACCAACTATGACAAAAATGTTAAAGTAAACTAAAATATTAAAGTAAGACTAAAGTACAATCAACTTTAACTTACGGATGAGCCCCCACTTGTCACATGCCGGCTCATAGCCTGTGGCAAAAATGAGGGGACATCAACAACAGGTATAGGCCAATTCAAAAAGGTTCTTTATTATAAACAAAACTATTAACTTTAAACAAAGGAAAAAGGAATGAGGTGTGGAAATGTCATAATGTAGGGTGTATGTAAAGTGCATGGATGCGTGAATATGTGTGTGTGAACATGACTGAGTGGAAACTACGTAAAACTACAAAGGAACAAACCAAACAGGATCATACCTGGAGGAGCAGGGGGAGAGAGGTTAGTGGAGCAGTTTTATACCCTGAGACCAGGTGGCTCCAATCACTAATGACCCTCCTCTGCCTGCAGGAGGAACCGCCCCTGCACTGCAGAGGAGGAGCCGTGACACAACCTATTTCTGGTTAATACATAGTCATTATTAGAGATGGTTCCATTGTATTTTCCTGATTAAGGGGGGTGGCAGGTAGCATAGTGGTTAGAGTGTTGGGCCAGTAACCGAAAGGTTGCTGGATTGAATCCCAGAACTGACAAGGTAAAAATCTGTCGTTCTACCCCTGAACAAGGCAGTTAACCCACTGTTCCCCGGTAGGCCATCATTGTAAATAAGAACTTGTTCCTAACTGACTTGCCTAGTTAAATAAAAGTAAAAAAAATTCTGTAGGGTACATGGGCCTGTTCTGAGATGCGTACAGTATGTGTGTTTTTCTGAGTTACATGATTTAGCTGAGAGGTCAGAGGTCAGTGCCAGTTTACGTCCCAAATGGAACCCTGTTCCCTAAGTAGTGCAGACCCAGTAATTGTCGACTGAACGTGTGTGCCACATCATATTCACTAGAAGATCAATTATTACCCTTTTCTGGTTCTGCCCTGCTATTGGTGCGGTGAGGAGGGGGAAAAGGCCAGATAACCAATGAGAGTGCCTAGAGGAGGGTGACACTCAACACAGGTAGCTGTCTGACAATCTACGTCACCTTTACTCTGATAAAGAGTGGACAGCAGTGAGCTACAGAGCTGCATGCCCATTTTCACTGTGATCCTGACATTGTGTGTCTCTATGGGTTTGTCTCTCCTCTGATCCTGCTTAAGTCCCCCACAGTAGACAGGATGTTGAACCTGAAGGAGCTGTGTAGGGGCCTGCCCCTGGACCCAATGACACCCAACCAGGGCCGGGACCCCAATGAGCCACACGCACCCGTCCGGACGCCCAACCTCACTCCAGAGGAGGGGAGGGTGAGTACACAGACATACTGTCACATCTCTGGAATGCAGACCCATGTCAACGAGCATAGACATCACACTCAGGGATTTACCTGTAGATTTTTCCAAGACTTCTCAGTTTATCTTTGAGTGGAACCATAATGCTTTTAATATTTTAGGAGTAACTAAACTAGAGGCATATCCCATTTATAGCCAAGGAATTATCTTATTGAGGCCAGTGTCATAAACTTCATAAGCTTTTTTTTATCTCATCCAGAGAATTGTCAGTTTAGGTGTCAAATAATGCCCATCCTTGTATTCCTCAGTGAGAGTGAATCTTTAAATTGAAAAAGGAGGAGTGAAGATTACAGACACACTACAGCTTGTGGGTTGTATCCAAATATTGTTGGAGACAATTGGGGAAACTGAACATAATAACACACAGTGCATGTGATTAACTTGATCCAATCTACTGGGGGTCAATGATGTGTTGACGCACGGTTCACATTATGTAATGCTCAGCACAATGGCATTTTTTTGGCTTTAGGGTAGGAGACAGTGTTGGTTCACCCCCTCAGAACCTTCTATCAGCTTCACTACCGTTTGCCAGAACTGGGAGCAATGGACACTGTCAACGATTAAGAGAGATACGAGTGAGTGCTTTCAGAGGGGGCTAGAGAGGGGGAGCGAAACACAAAGGACCAGAAAGTTAGCAAAAGAGAGGATGCAAAAGAAAAAGAGGGTCAATGTCCTTGAGTTATTTCAAAACAATTACGCCACATTCTGACCTCCTGTCTCACCCCCTCCTTTCGTCCTCCTCTCTAGCTGGCCCTGAGGAATGACCTGCGCTACCCTTCCTCCCACAACAACATCCCGGCTTCTGAATTTGCCTGGGAGCTCAGGCAGTATGGACACATCTTCATGTACCGCTTCTGCCCTCTAATACATATTAGGTACTTATAAACATCAAAAACACCACCTCTCATCTCCCCATCTGTAGTAATCTGTCTCTCGATTCCATGATACGGTCCTATCCCCTGATCTGTGTGTGTGTGTGTGTGTGTGTGTGTGTGTGTGTGTGTGTGTGTGTGTGTGTGTGTGTGTGTGTGTGTGTGTGTGTGTGTGTGTGTGTCCGTCCTCAGGGCCTACCCTATAGATCAGTATCCCTGTCGTACACGCCAAGCTGCCTCCATCATGCTCATCATCATGAATAACCTGGACCCTGCAGTTGCCCAGGTAACCACCACTCTCACATACTGTACATGGCACACAACAGTTCACTTCTCATTTCTGATTTAACTAAAACAATGTATTAATCCACCGAAGTCACTCTGTCTATGGTTGCTTCATCATCTTCCCGTGCTCTGCTCTCCAGTTTCCCCAGAAGCTGGTTACCTATGTGGGGAATGGACAGGTGTTCAGTATCTGGGCCCAGGTAAGGACAGAGCACGTGAGTATGATGGTATTACAGTATGTAGGTATCTGTGTGTAATAATGTGTGTGTAATTTTACTTGTACTGTGTGGAAACACATTCGTTGCTATATACAGTATCTTTGTGTGTATGTGTGAGTGGGTAGATCCGTCTGGTGATGCACTACCTGAGTGACATGACAGAGGAGCAGACTCTTGTCATGTACAGTGGTCATCCATCAGGGCTGATCCCCAGCCTGCCCTCCTCCTCCCATGCCATCGTCACCAGTGGCATGGTAACCACACATCCCTCCCTTCACCTATCCTCCCTTCTCTACAGCATTTCAATTAGATGCTGTTTTTCCGTTACCATTTAGGTTTTCCCAGTTTGATTTGGAATAGTCCATGGCACCACGATTAGTCCTAACAGTCAACAGTAGAGGGCACTAACCCCTTTGTAAACTCACATTGACATTGTCTTAAAGGGAGACTTTGGGATTTTGGAGCCCTTTATCTACTTCCTCAGAGGTAGATGAACTCGTGGATATATATTTTTTTGTCTCTGGGTGCAGTTTGAAGGAAGTTGCTAACTGGCGTTAGCGCAATTGATAACTAGCGTTAGCGGAATGACTAAGTCTATGGTAACTGCTAGCATGCTAGTAGATACCATGGACTTCCAGCCATTGTGCTAATGCTAATCAGCATTGGCTCGCAAAACTACATCTAACTTCCTTGCAGAGACATAAATCCTTGCAGAGACATGGGCTGCGGACCGTCGCTGGAGACTCCGGTCGGCGGACCGTCGCTGGAGACTCCGGTCGGCGGACCGTCTCTGGAGGCTCCGGGCTGCGGGCCGTCTCAGGAGGCTCCGGGCTGCGGGTCGTCTCAGGAGGCTCCGGGCTGCGGGTCGTCTCAGGAGGCTCCGGGCTGCGGGTCGTCTCAGGAGGCTCCGGGCTGTGAAACGTCGCCGGAAGCTCTGGACTTGGAACTGTCGCCGGAAGCTCTGGACTGGGAACTGTCTCCGGACTGGGCAGGCGCACTAGAGGCCTAGTGCGTGGAGCCGGGACAGGTGGCACCAGACTGGTGACACGCACTTCAGGGCAAAGTGCGAGAAGCAGGCACAGGACGTACTAGACAGGGGAGGCGCACTGGAGGCGTGGGACCGGTACAGGTGGCACCGGACTAGTGACACGCACCTCAGGGCGAGTGCAAGGAGCAGGCACAGGACGTACTAGACTGGGGAGGCGCACTGGAGGCCTGATGCGTGGGACCGATAAAGGTGGCACCGGACTAGTGACACGCACCTCAGGGAGAGTGCAAGGAGGAGGCACAGGACATACCTGACTGGGAACACGCACTTCAGAGAGAGTGTGGGGAGCAGGCACAGGACGTATCTGACTGAGGACACGCACTTCAGAGAGAGTGCGAGGAGCAGGCACAGGACGTACTGGGCTGTGGAGGCGCACTGGAGACCTGGTGCGTAGAACCGGTGCAGGATATACTGGACCGTGAAGGCGCACTGGAGGTCTGGAGCGTAGAGCTGGCACAACCCGTCCTGGCTGGATGCTCACTTTAGCCCGCCAAGTGCGGGGCGCTGGCACAGGACGCACTGGGCTGTGAAGGCGCACTGGCGACACAGTGCTTAGAGCCGGCGCAAGATATCCTGGACCGAGGAGGCGTACTGGAGACTAGGAGCGCTGAGCCGACACAACCCGTCCTGGCTGAATGCTCACTTTAGCCCGGCAAATGCGGGGCGCAGGCACAGTGCGCACCGGGCTATGAATGCGCACTGGAGATACAGTGTGCATCACCGCATAACACGGTGCCTGACTGGTCACATGCTCCCCACGGTAAGCACGGGGAGTTGGCTCAGGTCTCAACCCTGACTCCGCCAATCTCCCCGTGTGCCCCCCCCCCCCCATTTTTTTTTGGAGCTGCCTCTCGGCTTCCGTTGTTGCCGTGCTAGTTCCTCGTATAGTCGCCGTTCCTGTCTCACTGTCTCCGCCTGCTTCCATGGCAGGGTCTTTTCCACTGCCATTACCTCCTCCCAGGTCCAGGATGTCCTCCACTCTCTTCTCTCCCGGGCCCAGGATCCCTGCTCCTCCTGGGCACGCTGCTTGGTCCTTTGGTGGTGGGAGATTCTGTCACGGCCGTCGTATGGAGGAGACCAAGGAGCAGCGTGCGTATCGTTCCACATCTTTATTTCTATGCAAGACAGACAATAAACTATAAACAAAAACAACACACCCTGACGAACAAGTGCTACATGCATAAACTCAAAATAATCTCCCACAAACACTAGTGGGAAAAACAACAACTTAAATATGATCCTCAATTAGAGACAACGATGACCAGCTGCCTCTAATTGGGAATCATATGAAAACCCCAACCTAGAAAAAAATTACCTAGAACACAACATAGAAAATTTAAACTAGACAAAAAAACAACATAGAAAAAAGAACCTAGAACACAACATAGAAAATCTAAACTAGACAAACACCCCAACATAGAAAAAAGAAACTAGAACCAAACATAGAAATAAATAAACTAGACAAAACCCCCTAGTCACGCCCTGACCTACTCTACCATAGAAAAATACGAGCTCTCTATGGTCAGGACGTGACAAACTGCTAACACTAGTAAGTTAATGTAATAAATTAAATACACCTTCAATCTTCATGGACACATACATACACTACATAACTAAATTACCTCCTTGGTTAGTTTTCCCATTCCATTTGGCAATATGTTGAATTTTAACTTCAAGTGTATCAATATAGCCACATCCATCACATCTTGCCGTTATGGACACTGCCATTTTGAAATTGGATAGAACTTACGAACGCACCCTAAATAACGTTCTTAGAACTTTCTCTGAATGTTACTAAAGTTTTCTTGTGGTTTTTATGGAAAGTTTACTTAATGTTCTCAGGAACAATTTGAGAACATTACTTTAAATAGAACTATGAGGAAACCTGTAGGAAAAATTATGTTGAAGTACTGAAATTCCCACACAAGAACATTGTTTCTTGAAGAGCGTTGTTCATTCCTAGAACATTACCAAACCTGAAATGAAATGTAACAATGTTTGAACTTTTAGGAATCATTCCCCCTTTTGCCCTCAGAACAGCCTCAATTTCTCAGGGCATGGACTCTACAAGCTGTTTGAAAGTGTCCCATAGGGATGCAGGCTCATGTGGACTCCAATGCTTCCCACAGTTGTGTCAAGTTGGCTGGATGTCCTTTGAGTGGTGGAGCATTCTTGACACACACGGGAAACTGTTGAGCGTGAAAAACCCAGCAGTGTTGCAGTTCTTGACCCAAACCGGTGCACCTGGCACCTAACCTACTACCATACCCCGTTTGAAAGCACTTAAATCTTTGGTCTTGGCCATTCACTCTCTGAATGGCACATATACACAATCCATGTATCAACTGTCTCAAGGCTTAGAAATCCTTCTTTAACCTGTCTCCTCCCCTTTATCTACACTGATTTGAAGTGGATTTAACAAGTGACATCGATAAGGGATCATAGCTTTCACCTGGATTCACCTGGTCAGTCTATGTAATGGAAATAGCAGGTCATAATGTTTGTATATTCAGTGTATATATACATCACTCAAGTATAACTCCCTTGCACCTTATCCCTGCAGGTGGCTCATCGGTGCTGGTCGGGGAACTCCAAAGCATATGAGACCAATCAGCCCACTGATGTTCTGAAAGAGCTGCAAAATCTGGATCCCTACAAATCAGCTGGGCTAGAC
This sequence comes from Salmo trutta, assembly GCF_901001165.1. NCBI lineage: Eukaryota > Metazoa > Chordata > Actinopteri > Salmoniformes > Salmonidae > Salmo > Salmo trutta. The sequence goes on along the minus strand of NC_042970.1, from coordinate 32,892,667 downwards.
AATCTGGACCCTCTCTTTCTAAAATGATCCGCCGAAATTGTTGCAACCCCTATTACTAGCCTGTTCAACCTGTCTTTCGTATCGTCTGAGATCCCCAAAGATTGGAAAGCCGCCGTGGTCATCCCCCTCTTCAATGGGGGAGACACTCTAGACCCAAACTGTTATAGAGCTATATCCATCCTGCCCTGCCTTTCTAAAATCTTCGAAAGCCAAGTTAACAAACAGATCACTGACCATTTTGAATCCCACCGTACCTTCTCCACTATGCAATCTGGTTTCCAAGCTGGTCATGGGTGCACCTCAGCCACGCTCAAGTTCCTAAACGATATCATAACCGCCATCGATAAAAGACAGTACTGTGCAGCCGTCTTCATTGACCTGGCCAAGGCTTTCGACTTTGTCAATCACCGCATTCTTATCGGCAGACTCAATAGCCTTGGTTTCTCAAATGACTGCCTCGCCTGGTTCACCAACTACTTCTCAGATAGAGTTCAGTGTGTCAAATCGGACGGCCTGTTGTCCGGACCTCTGGCAGTCTCTACGGGGGTGCCACAGGTTTCAATTCTCGGGCCGACTCTTTTCTCTGTATATATCAATGATGTCGCTCTTGCTGCTGGTGATTCTCTGATCCACCTCTACGCAGACGACACTATTCTGTATACATCTGGTCCTTCTTTGAACACTGTGTTAATGTGACAGGTTAAAGGAAATACTCATAGCCTGGTATACATTAAAAAGTATTAGTAAGTTCATAGTATGTGAGGATCTTAAAATATCTAAGGTTAAAAAGACCATGCATTCAGTACTAGTTGATAGAGATTGATAAAATTCATATAATTGTGTTAAAAAGTTCAAATCTGTCAAGCGTACAAAGGGTAAGAATTGTGAGAGGAAGGTGTAAACTTTATGTTGATTACTTTATTTTGTGATGCCTAATTGAAGGGTAAAAGTGTTAATCTGTGATCTACTAAATGCTCTTAATCTATGAGCCTGAGATCGATTGCTCTGGTCTCCACCCAAGTTCCCGGGGAAATCGCGGGCTTTTTCCTCATTGCACTAAAAGTTCTCATTGAGGAAACAATACCATATCACTCTCGTGATTATTTCTCCCCTTTTTCAGGTACGTTATTGATGATAAAACAGATTATTTTAATGTAATAACTCGCTAACATGTCAAGAGTGTTTAAGGTGTGTTTTAGTAACATCTTGAGGAAGTTAGAGTTAAGTTTGCAGAGAGTAATATGTGCGTGTGAGCGAAGCCCTGCTTGGTTGCAGCGAAGAATAGCTTCATACTGAGAGTAGTTGCCATTTTATGTCGATTGTGAATGAACATGTGCGTTGTTAATAACCTGTTGAGGACAGACGTTCCGCTAGCGGTACCCCGTTCCGCCTGCGGAACCCCTAGCCAACAGCCAATGGCATCGCACGGCGCGAAATACAAAACCAACTAAAATACCACAATTAAATTTTCTCAAACAATCAACTATTTTACACCATTTTAAAGATAAGACTCTCGTTAATCTAACCACATTGTCCGATTTCAAAAAGGCTTTACAGAGAAAGCAAAACATTAGATTATGTTAGGAGAGTACATAGACACAAATAATCACACAGCCATTTTCCAAGCAAGCATATATGTCACATAAACCCAAACCACAGCTAAATGCAGCACTAACCTTTGATCTTCATCAGATGACACTCCTAGGACATTATGTTATACAATACATGCATGTTTTGTTCAATCAAGTTCATATTTATATCAAAAAACAGCTTTTTACATTAGCATGTGATGTTCAGAACTAGCATACCCACCGCAAACTTCCGGTGAATTTACTAAATTACTCATGATAAACATTCACAAAATACATAACAATTATTTTAAGAATTATAGATACAAAACTCCTTTATGCAATCACGGTGTCAGATTTTAAAATAGCTTTTCGGCGAAAGCACATTTTGCAATATTCTGAGTACATAGCTCGGCCATCACGGCTAGCTATTTTGACACCCACCAAGTTTGGGGCTCACTAAACTCAGAATTACTATTAGAAAAATTGGATTACCTTTGCTGTTCTTCGTCAGAGTGCACTCCCAGGACTTCTACTTCAACAAAAAATGTTGTTTTGGTTCCAAATAATCCATAGTTATATTCAAATAGCTCCATTTTGTTCGTGCGTTCAGGTTACTATCCGAAGGGTGAAGCGCGAGCGCATTTCGTGACAAAAAAATGTGAAATATTCCATTACCGTACTTAGAAGCATGTCAAACGCTGTTTAAAATACATTTTTATGCTATTTTTCTCATAAAATAGCGATAATATTCCAACCGGGCGACGTTGTATTCATTCAAAGGCTGAAAGAAAAAAATTGAGTAGTCTCGTGACCGCGCATCTCCAGTGTCACTGTCCCCAGGCTGACCACTTACAAATTCTGCTGCTGTTCTTCGCCCAGAGACAGCAGACACCCCATTCCACTTTCTGGCGGCTTTAGAGAGCCAATGGAAGCCTTAGAAAATGTCACGTTACAGCACAGATGCTGTATTTTCGATAGAGATGCAACAGAAGGACAACAAATTGTCGGACAGGGCACTTCCTGTATGGAATCTTCTCAGGTTTTGGCCTGCCATATGAGTTCTGTTATACTCACAGACACCATTCAAACTGTTTTAGAAACTTTAGAGTGTTTTCTATCCAAATCTACTAATTATATGCATATTCTAGTTTCTGGGCAGGAGCAGTAACCAGATTAAATCGGGTACGTTTTTTATCCGGCCGTGAAAATACTGCCACCTATCCCAAAGAAGTTAATAAGATATTTTGCGGTGTTATTTGTATAATGGTTTTTCAAACACTTTATTGACTGTTGATAAATTGAGTTATGGTTTACTGAGTTTAAGCTTTGTGCTTGACAGTTATATTGAAATTAGTATATGTTTCAGTGAATTACAGTGTATACTGTTGTGACTTGAATAAGCCTTGTACCCTACAAAACTATCTACTTCCTGTAGATCTGTTGTTCTGTAAAATGTGTTACTTTTGTAAAATGATTGCACTAAAAGTTCTCATTGAGAAACAATACCGTATCACTCTCGTGATTATTTCTCCCCTTTTTCAGGGGCATAACATTAACCCCCAAACGAGCTTCAATGCCATACAACACTCCTTCTGTGGCCTCCAACTGCTTTTAAATGCTAGTAAACTAAATGCATGCTCTTCAACCGATTGTTGCCCGCACCCTCCCGCCCGACTAGCATCACTACTCTGGATGGTTCTGACTTAGAATATGTGGACAACTACAAATACCTAGGTGTCTGGTTAGACTGTAAACTCTCCTTCCAGACTCACATTAAGCATCTACAATCCAAAATTAAATCTAGAATCGGCTTCCTATTTCGCAACAAAGCATCCTTCACTCATGCTGCCAAACATACCCTCGTAAAACTGACTATCCTACCGATCCTTGACTTCGGCTATGTCATTTACAAAATAGCCCCCAACACTCTACTCAGGAAATTGGATGTAGTCTATCACAGTGCCATCCGTTTTGTCACCAAAGCCCCATATACTACCCACCACTGTGACCTGTATGCTCTTGTTGGCTGGCCCTCACTACATATTCGCCGCCAAACCCACTGGCTCCAGGTCATCTATAAGCCTTTGCTAGGTAAAGCCCCGCCTTATCTCAGCTCACTGGTCACCATAGCAACACCCACCCATAGCATGCGCTCCAGCAGGTATATTTCACTGGTCATCTCCAAAGCCAACACTTCCTTTGGCCGCCTTTCCTTCCAGTTCTCTGCTGCCAATGACTGGAACGAATTGCAAAAATCACTGAAGCTTGAGTCTTATGTCTCTCTAACTTTAAGCATCAGCTGTCAGAGCAGCTTACCAATCACTGTACCTGTACACAGCCAATCTGTAAATAGCACACCCAACTACCTCATCCCCATATTGTCACTTATCCTCTTGCTCTTTTGTACCCCAGTATCTCTACATCATCATCTGCACATCTATCACTACAGTGTTAATGCTAAAATGTAATTATTTCGCCTCTATAGCCTATTTATTGCCTTACTTCCTTACTCTTCTACATTTGCACACACTGCACATAGATTTTTCTATTGTGTTATTGACTGTACGTTTGTTGATGTGTAACTCTGTTGTTGTTTTTGTCACACTGCTTTGCTTTATCTTGGCCAGGTCGCAGTTGTAAATGAGAACTTGTTCTCAACTGGCCTACCTGGTTAAATAAAGGTGAAATATATTTTTTAAACATTAACTATGGAGGACCAGACGCAGCTACGAGTCATTATGCCCTACCCTATACAGGACGAACGTGTTAGACCGGTCCCTGCAGGGCTAGCACACAGCTCAACAACACATCTAGCTAATGACAATCAGCTAGTCACAGAGAGTAGTGTGATCAAGGATATACAGTGTATTCATTGTGTTAATCCACACCACCATTCACCATACCAGATGGTCCTGAATTAACAGCATAACTAAGATGATCACTAACAAGTATTTCGCTACACTCGCATTAACATCTGCTAACCATGAGTATGTGACCAGTAAAAATGTGATTTTATTTGTAAATGTGATCTCGTGTCATATTTATCCAAAAGCCTTATTGCACATCATCAATTTAAAAATAATATCTAACATGGTGTTCTTTAATGTGGATCTAGATGTCTTAATATTAAATGTGTGTACCTTTTCAACTTGTAACCGAGTAATTTATTAAAATAAAATCCCATGGTAGGACAATGGTGTTGACATCCTATTCTCATAGTATTGGGACAGAAACTTGCACATGAGAATTATGCCTACAATTGGGATAGGCATAGAACCAAAATGTTTTATTTATTTATTTTTACACCCTTTTTCTCGCCAATTCCGTGATATCCAATTGCGATCTTGTCTCATCGCTGCAAATTCCCAACGCACTTGGGAGAGGCGAAGGTTGAGTCATGCGTCCTCCGAAACATGACCTGCCAAACCGCCCTCCTTAACACCCGCCCGCTTAACCCGAAACCCAGCTGCACCAATGTGTCGGAGGAAACCCCGTTCAACTGACGACTAAAGTCAGCCTGCAGGCGCCCGGCCCGCCACAAGGAGTCGCTAGAACACGATGAGCCGAGTAAAGCCTCCCCGGCCAAACCCTCCCCTAACCCGGACGGGGTTTGCCTGAAGTCAGCTCTGCCTGCCCCGGGACGTCTTCCTGGGGGCTTGGAAATTGCCCTGGAACTCTCTGCCAGCTCCGCAGAACACCAGGACCTACAGGAGGGGTTCAGTAAGGCCCGGGCCACTTCGCTTCCGCAGCACCCGTATCCAAGAATGTCAAGCCTGAGGCGCTGGCACGCTGCTATAGTCCCGCGGCTACTACCCCGGAAGCCAAAACCTTTCACCCCCACTCCAAAATCATTAGCCCACCTGCTGTTCGTCCTCTGTTGCCCCGTACCCTCCATATTCTTCCTACCCTTTTTGTGCCTAGAGTTAAAATCAGTACCTGGTTGACTGTGAGGTTTATGGCCCGAAGGAGAGCTGCTGGGTCTCCGCTAGGGACATCCTGGACCCAGGTTTCATCTCTGAGTTCCAGCGCCGGCACCCCGCTCAACCAGGTATGCACCCAGGTAGGACCTCAGGTGGCGTCCCTAGGGGGGGTATTGTCAAGGCCTGATCTGTTTCACCTGTCCTTGTGCTTGTCTCCACCCTCCTCCAGGTGTCACCCATCTTCCCTACTTATCCTCTGGGTATTTATAGCTGTGTTTTCTGTCTGTCTGTGCCAGTTTGTCTTGTTCAAGTCAACCAGCATTTTCTAAGCTCCTGTTTTTCCTCAGTCTCTCTTTTTCTCGTCCTCCTGGTTTTGACCCTTGCCTGTCCTGACTCTGAGCCCGCCTGCCTGACCACTCTTTTTCTCGTCCTCCTGGTTTTGACCCTTGCCTGTCCTGACTCTGAGCCCGCCTGCCTGACCACTCTGCCTGCCCCTGAGCCTGCCTGCTGCCCTGTACCTTTGCCGCTACTCTGGATTATCGACCCCTGCCTGCCTTGACCTGTCGTCTGCCTGCCGCTGTGGTTGCAATAAACATTGTTATTTCAACACAGTCTGCATCTGAGTCTTACCTGAAACCTGATATCTCTGTGTGTGGAGTAAAGGTGGTCCAGGATTTTTTTCCCTCTGGTTGCACATGTGACATGCTGGTAAAAATTTGGTAAAACTGATTTAAGTTTGCCTGCATTAAAGTCCCCGGCCACTAGGAGCACCGCTTCCGGGTGAGCATTTTCTTCTTTGATTATGGCCTTATAGAGTTGGTTGAGAGCGGTCTCAGTGCTAGCTTCGTTCTGTGGTGGTAAATAGACGGCTACGAATAATATAGATGAGAACTCTCTTGGTAGATAGTGTGGTCTACAGCTTATCATAAGGTACTCTACTTCAGGCGAGCAATACCTCGAGACTTCTTTAATATTAGACATCGCTCACCAGCTGTTATTGACAAATAAACACACACCCCCACCCTTCGTCTTACCAGATGTAGCTTCTCTGTACTGCCGGTGCATGGAAAATCCTGCCAGCTCTATATTATCTGTATCATCGTTCAGCCACGTCTCGGTGAAACATAAGATATTACCGTTTTTAATGTCCCGTTGGTAGGATAATCTTAATCGTAGGTCATCAATTTTATTTTCCAATGATTGCACGTTAGCAAGAAGAACGGATGGCTGTGGGAGTTTACTCGCTCGCATATGGATTCTCAGAAGGCAGCCCGATCTGCGGCCCCTTTTCCTGCGTCTTTTCTTCAAGCAAATGACAGGGATCTGGGTCTGTTCCAGTGAAAGCAGTACAGTATATTCTTCTCGTCGGACTCGTTAAAGGAAAACATTTCTTCCAGTCTGCGGTGAGTAATCTCTGTTCTGATGTCCAGAAGGTATTTTCGGTCATAAGACAACATTATGTACAAAATAAGTTAAAATAAGTTACACAAAATGCAAAAAAAAACTAACAAAATAGCACAATTGGTTGGGAGAATGTAAAACGTCTGCCATGTTCTTCAGCGCCATCTTTGGCACACATTGAACAAATCTGATCTAACAAAGTGGATATTCTTCAAATCTGTCATTTACGAGCAATGCCTTGTAAATTCACCAAAAGTATATTCAAGTATATATTAAGATATCAATGTGTATGGCTAAGCTATTCTTCATTGTGCCAGTTAATTGAATTTAAACATTGCCAAATGCATCAGTTTAATTAGCCATCAATGTGCAATAAAAAATATTGTGCCTATAGCTTATTTATTGAAACCTGGCTGGCTGTTGATGTCCTAGGTCAGGGCTCTCCAAACTTGTTCCTGGAGAGCTACCTTCCTGTACATTTTCACTCCAACCCCAGTTGTAACTAACCAGCTAATTACTGAATCAAGTGCGCTAGATTAAGGTTGGAGTGAACCCACAGGATGGTAGTTCTCCACGAACAGGGTTGGAGAACTCTGTCCTAGGCAATAGATCACAAAGCAGGGTATCCCCGCTAAACCTTGTGAAAATGCAAAGTTCACTTTCTCATCCATAAATGCATCTAAAGTGCAAATATGGTCCAGCAGCTCAAATCAGCCGGATGGGGTGCATTGTTATTAGGAAGGTCGTCAACCATGGATCGCTAAAATAATGATTATGATCACACTTTATCAATTTAAATATTATGGGAACATCTATACATTTGGCAGCCAAGCACGAGTTATCAGTATAGACTATGACGTTGAAATATCTTCATGCCTACAATCAAATCCTCCAGGCTTCTGTCGTAAATGTAAATTCTATTTTAAAACGTTTAGAATTACAGGGGGCAGTTTGGAAAAAAATATGGTGTGTGAATTGTCCTCTGGAATAACGCACATGCTTGGATAATAATGACAAAACCAACATCTCTAGTAATACCCGTCCGAATAGGGCTATAACATGGTAAAGAATAGGTTTATCAGCATAGTGCCCCGCATCATCCCACGTGATCGTCAAGGCTGCATACAGCAGAAATATCACTGAAATATTCTAGTTCCAACACATCACCTTCTAGTTGATGACCAAATAGGCAGCATCATGCTCATGCCAGTCCTCTTGAACCCGCATGTAGTCTAGTAGGACTCTGCAATAATGAGGTGGTGTGTACATGTGTGCGCATCAATTTCAGCTTGTTTTCGGAGTCTTCGACTCTAACAACAGGAGTCGGAGTCGTGGTCGACTCCAAAAATCCTGAAGTCCATTACTTTGACCCCCACGCGTTTCCATGGCAATTCCATTGTTGGTCGAGTTCGACTGACATCTTTACCGCATCTACAGTATGGAGTGGCCCCTGCAAAAGCAACAAAAGGTTCCATGGTTACCATGCGTAAACACGCACGAGTGTATCGAGAACCAGCGCTACTCCCCAAGAGTAGACGGCCATGACAAGTCGAATGCTGAAAACAGAACTGGTGTCGCTACTTCTCCATTTACAATAGGAATACATTATATACAATATAAATCCAAAACTGTTTCATTTGACTAGGTCTATAATCTCAGCACCCAAAAATGGATGATTTGGAGATAGAGGAACAACTGGCGCGCATTAAAAAGAGAGATTTATTGCAGACATATTTCTATAAAATGGCAAGCAGAGTGTTCGGTCCCGCTAAAACACGGGACAGGGTTTTCATCGCGCCACCGATGCCCAAACGGCCCGTTTGCATGCCGAAGCCTGAAAGCCAAGTGCTGACAAAAAGCCGATATGGGTCAGTGGCGGCCATGGTGTCGGGAACAGGGGACAGAGTCAGTGGCGCTCCAATGACAGTGATGCCTTTGGAAGGTAATGACTCGAAGCACCAAGACTGGGTTAACCAAAGGAGGTCATTTCGTCGACAGTTCGATAGTCTCGGAGACTTGTCGAAGTGGGTTAACAGCAAGCCGACGGTGACCGAGCTGGAGATGTTGGTTGTGGAAAGAGAGAAAAAGAAGCAGAGAACTCCCTCACCTGTCCTGGGTTTTACTTTGACACCCCCTGAGGCTCTTAAGGTAACACCAGTGAGCAGAATTATGTTGAAAATATGTATTGTAGACATTTTTTCCAGGCGTTGAAATCAAGTTCATTTTCGTTCTGAATTAAAGTTGAATAGACCTTTAAAATGTATAATTTTTTGTTTCTATGGCCAAATTTCAACTGTACTTTCATTCACATATATAGAAAGCATTATCACATTCATCATTTTTTATTCTAATTGGAGCCAACTGAAGATTGCATTATGGAATATTTATTATTCCTCCCATTGTGTGTTTTTCAAAAAGCATTAGAAGTGGCAAGTTTTCAGACCAACAAAAAACAACAACAGAACACAAACTACAATAACACACTTTTACAGTCTTGCTAAGACTGTGATATGTGGTTGTTTATCTTCCTTAATTGAATGCACTGGCGGTAAGTACTCTGACTAAGAGCATCTGCTAAAAGACCAAAATGTAAATGTAAAAAATAAAGACTTGCAAAGCATGCAGGGTATTATTATAATGACATCCGCCCCCAAACAAGACCACATTTGGTTTGTTCTGACCAGACCAAATCTGAACCAATCATAGACATCTACGTGTTAATGTAGTTTTTAAGTTTAATGATGTATAATGGCGCCGGAGGGGATGGCTGCCGTTTTACGGGCTCCTAACCAACTGTGCTATTTTGTTAATTTTTTTGCAATTTTTGTAGCTTATTTTATACATAATGTTGCTGCTACCGTCTCTTATGACCGAAAATAGCTTCTGGATATCAGAACAACGATTACTCACGTCGAACTAGACAAAGAGTTTTTCTTTAATGAGTTCGATGCAGAGGATGTTTTGGTTCCCCGAGACCAGGCCCAAATCCCTGTCATTCGCGTGAAGAAAATACGTAAATACAGGGGGCGGAGATCGGGGTGCCTTGTGAGAATTCATCGGCGAGTGGGTAACCCGCCTCTACCATCTGTTCTATTGGCTAACGTGCAATCACTGGAAAATAAACTTGATGATGTCCGTTCGAGATTATCCTACCAACGGGACATTAAAAATTGTAGTATCTTATGTTTCACTGAGTCGTGGCTGAACAACTAAATGGATAATATAGAGCTGGCTGTGTTTTCCTTGCATCGGTAGGACAGCAGGACAGAAGCCTTTGTGTTTAATCTCTCCCTGACCGAGTCTGTAATACCTACATGTTTCAAGCAGACCACCATAGTCCCTGTGCCCAAGAACACTAAGGGAACCTGCCTAAATGACTACTGCCCCGTAGCACTCACATCTAGGCCCAAAAGGCTCCTTAACAGCTTCTACTGCCAAGCCATAAGACTGTTGAACAATTAATCAAGTGGACACCCGGACTATCTACATTGACAACCCCCCCCCCCCCCCCCCCTTTGTTTTTACGCTGTTTATTATCTATGCATAGACACTTTACCCCTACCTACAGTACATGTACAAATTACCTTGACTAACCTGTACCCCCGCACATTGACTCGGTACTAGTACCCCTTGTATATATTGTTATTTTATTGTGTTACTTTTTATTTTATTTTTGACTTTAGTTTATTTAGTAAATACTTTATTCACTCTATTTCTTGAACTGCATTGTTGGTTAAGGGCTTGTAAGTAAGCATTTCACGGTAAGGTCTACTACACCTGTTGTATTTGGCACATGTGACAAATAAAATGTGATTTTATTTTATTTACAAGTTTGTATAGCACCATACAGCACACGGCAGTGGAGCATATCAGAGTGTAGTTCAGTACGGTGGCGTTTAGTTCAGTAAAGTAGAATACAGTTCAGTACAATAAAGTACTTTATACTGTACTTTACTGTGCTCTGCTGGACTCTACTGTGCTCTACTCTACATCACTGTAATCTACTCTACTGTATTCTACTGTACTGTACTAAACTATGTGTTCACTGGGAAATCATCAATGAGTGATGCCTCCATGGCTCATAGACCCCATTATGTTACTTGTCTTAATCACCTTTCTCTATCCCTTCTCCAGGCCAGAACACGTGCCAGCCCGACCCGTCCTTCTCGGCGGGTTAATGTGCCTCGCGCACGCGCAGTCCGGTCCCCACTGCGCGAGGTAAAGGAGGTAAGGAGGTACCTCCGCACTCACAAGCTCCGACCCTCTGAACTGGCCAAGAGGCTTGACAAACATGGCACGGGACGCATCAGTCGGAATGACCTCCGAGATGTGTTTCAGAAGGTAGTGATCCTATAAATAATATAATGACATGGCAATCCGTGTGAGTGTAGGCCTATGTGTGTTTTTATTGATATTGATGCATCTCCATCAGGAGGGCCTCCCTGTGGTGCCAGAGCATCTGGATGACCTGGTGTCCACTCTTAGCGGCATGGAAGGGGACACAGTGACAGTGAAGGACCTGGCAGAGGGCATCAAGGCCTGGAGCCTAGAGAGGGAGAAGGAGGAGAGTGCCAGCTGGGGCCGCAGGGGCCTGACAGAGAGAGGAGAGCTAGAGCTGGAGAAGGGATGCAACAGGGAAATAGAGAGAGTGAGGGGCAGGGAGCAGCGGTCTCCGAGCATCCCAGGTTAGTAAAGATGGAGACATGATCCTCTCAGCTCATCACCCAATCAGCATTGTGTAGCATTGTTAAGTTGTATGATGTGATTAAATGGATACAAATGCAGTGCTAGAAAGACCTCCCATTGCCTTGTCTCCTCTCCCCTCCCCTCCCCTCCCTCCTATCCCCTCTTCTCCTCTCAGCACGGAGGCCAGTGTGGAGCCGTGGTCTTAAGCGTGGGTCGGGGAGGCATGGTGCCCAGCTCCTGCCCCTCCCCAGTCCTGAGCTGTGCCTACAGGCTCCCCTGTCTCTGGAGGAGCAGCAGGAGCAGGCCCTTATCCAGCAGCACCGCCGCAACAGGATCAAGGTGAGGGCAGGACCAACACAATCAAATCCTACAGGCAGGACACCTCCTGTCCAAAGACAGTTGTCACTACAGAGCATCAAGGCTATTACAGACATTCTCTCTGTTTCTCACTCTCTGACTCTAACCTGGTCTGTAGGAGGGCATGCAGGATGAGGAGGTGCTGGCCATCATGAAGACAGTGTGTACAGGGAACACCACCCAGGACGCCCACTCCCACCCGTCCTCTCTGGGAGGAGACACGGCCCGAGCGGTGGACAGGTTCAGGAGACAGTGTCTGGCGGAGTACCTGGACTCACTGGACCAGTGTCACACACAGGGGGTCACGGTCAACCAGGCCACACTGGAGAGAGGTGAGACCCATAAAAAAACACACATACAGCAAATATGACACACACAATACACGAACACAGTACACTAGACACCCAAGCACATAGCCACAGGAAAAGGTTTAGTTGGGTGTGCTGGATGGGGGTGGACACCTTTATAATAATGCATTGCAAGCATCTATAATCGCATTTGCATGGTGGCATACAGTTGAGCAGACACGTTTTTAGGATTTACACACTTGGGTTAACATGTTTTAGCAGGGTCTGTTAAACAAATGGGCCTTTAATAAACGCATTTCATGCAATTCTACGTCATTTACATGATAGAAGACATTAGCACAAAATGGCCAAAATAATACTTTGTTTCATCATTATTATTATTTTATACCATTGTTATTATTGTATGCGTATGTATTTACAGTTGAAGTCGGAAGTTTACATACACCTTAGCCAAATACATTTAAACTCAGTTTTTCACAATTCCTGACATTTAATTATGTAAAAAATTCCCTGTCTTAGGTCAGTTAGGATCACCACTTTATTTTAAGAATGTGAAATGTCAGAATAACAGTAGAGATAATTACTTATTTCAGCTTGTATTTCTTTCATCACATTCCCAGTGGGTCAGAAGTTTACATACACTCAATTAGTATTTGGTAGCATTGCCTTTAAATTGTTTAACTTGGGTCAAATGTTTCGGGTAGCCTTCCACAAGTTTCCCACAATAAGTTGGGTGAAATTTTGCCCATTCCCCCTGACAGAGCTGGTGTAACTGAGTCAGGTTTGTAGGCCTCCTTGCTCACACACACTTTTTCAGTTCTGCCCAAAATTGTCTTTAGGATTGAGGTCAGGGCTTTGTGATGGCCACTCCAATACCTTGACTTTGTTGTCTTTAAGCCATTTTGCCACAACTTTGGAAGCATGCTTTGGGTCGTTGTCCATTTGGAAGACCTATTTGCGACCAAGCTTTAACTTCCTGACTGATGTCTTGAGATGTTGCTTCAATATATCCACATCATTTTCCTACCTCATGATGTCAACTATTTTGTGAAGTGCACCAGTCGCTCCTGCAGCAAAGCCCCCCCACAACATGATGCTGCCACCGCTGTGCTTCACAGTTGGCATGGTGTTCTTCGGCTTGCAAGCCTCCCCCTTTTCCCCATAACGATGGTCATTATGGCTAAACAGTTCTATTTTTGTTTCATCAGACCAGAGGACATTTCTCAAAAAGTACGATCTTTGCCCCCGTGTGCAGTTGCAAACAGTAGTCTGGCTTTTTTATGGCGGTTTTGGAGCAGTGGCTTCTTCCTTGCTGAGCGGCCTTTCAAGTTATGTCAATATAGGACTCGTTTTACTGTGGATATAGATATTTTTGTACCTGTTTCCTCCAGCATCTTCACAAGGTCCTTTGCTGTTGTTCTAGGATTGATTTGCACTTTTCGCACCAAAGTACGTTGTTCTCTAGGAGAGAGAACGCATCTCCTTCCTGAGCGGTATGATGGCTGCGTGGTCCCATGGTGTTTATACTTGCGTACTATTGTTTGTACAGATGAACGTGGTACCTTCAGGCGTTTGGAAATTGCTCCCAAGGATGACCCAGACTTGTGGAGATCTACAATTTTTTTTCTGAGGTCTTGGCTGATTTCTTTTGATTTTCCCATGATGTCAAGCAAAGACGCACTGAGTTTGAAGGTAGGCCTTGAAATAGATCCACAGCTACACCTCCAATTGACTCAAAGGATGTCAATTAGAAGCTTCTAAAGCCATGACATAATTTTCTGGAATTTTCCAAGCTGTTTAAAGGTACAGTCAACTTAGTGTATGTAAACTTCTGACCCACTGGAATTGTGATACAGTGAATTATAAGTGAAATAATCTGTCTGTAAACAATTGTTGGAAAAATTACTTGTGTCATGCACAAAGTAGATGTCCTAACCAACTTGCCAAAACTATAGTTTGTTAACAAGACATTTGTGGAGTGGTCAAAAAGCGAGTTTTAATGACTCCAACCTAAGTGTATGTAAACTTCCGACTTCAACTGTATCTTAACCAGTTCTTTAAATATGCAAAACGTGTTTTGTTTCATTCTGTAGAGAAATTTAGGTTGGCTAAATTAAGTTTGATCTGTCTTTTTAATTATGTGCTCAGTATTTATTTTAAGATAGGTACTGTATATGTAGGCCTTTTGTTAAATACATATAATTAGTCCATTGCTGTCATTTGTTGGGTAAGTTAGGCGCTAGCCTTTCTTGGTAATTGCTGCAATATAGCCTGTTCAAAACTTTTGTGAAGGTTTAAGCCCAGTTCCAAGTGTTTTGCTTCATTCTGTTGAGCGATTTTCTTTGGCCAAATTAAGTTCCAACTGTAATGTTGTGTTTTCCGCGATATAATATCCATCTCATATTTTACCTATAAACAATGGCTTGACTTACTTTTGATATTACCCTAATAAAGTTTAGGAACTTTTGTGAAGGTTTGGTGTGTTGGGGCTATTAGCGTATACTGCAGCCTATGATATGAAGGTAGAGCACACCCGCGTTCCAACTGACTCTGACAGTTGAACTTGAGGTGACAAATAATGTTTTAGTCCTACCAGAGTTACTCCTACAATCTAACAATATAATGCTTGTCTTTATAGAAAATGTACGAATGAATCTCCTTCTGTACGCCTATATATCGGTATAGCAGACGCAGTAGCCCATCTGACAAGGATAAACAAATGCATGTTGGTGTCGTAGCATGCAGCTGGCATATCTCTTTCGCTCTCTGGGGCTAGGCCTAAGCTGGGTTCTCTTCCTTTATATTCATTTTCTAAATATGAATATCATACAGTAAACACCTAAGCATAGCAGTCCATTTAAATGTTGAGCTCGAGGTGATTTAGTCCTCCAACCGCTAGAGAGTGTCCGAAGTTAGGGGGTGTCCGTTGTTGGGGGAAAATTAGCAATACAGGTCTATGCATGCCCTGATGCATTTATTGCTGAAATCTCTGACAACTGAACCATGAGGTGGACTATTATTGTTTTAGGAAAGTAAAAACAATATAACAATAGGCTATAAAGTGTTGCATATGCTACACATCGAAACACAAGGAATAGTGTTTTTGTAATTTGTTATACGCTGTTTTTAAGGAATGTAAATGTGTCTCATTTGGCCAATATCCCTGGTTTATTGATGGCACTGGCTGCGTGGGTGGACGCTCTATTAGGTAATGCACCCAATGCATATGGATGACCAGTACATTTCCAAATGTCAGATGATAAATTAAAATCTTCCCAGTCACTTGTCCAGAGCCACATTTTCCTAACAAAAACCCTGATATATAGTATTCACTGAGTGTACAAAACATTACGAACACCTGCTCTCCATGACATAGACTGACCGGGTGAAAGCTATAATCCCTTATTGATGTCACTTGTTAAATCCACTTCAATTAGTGTAGATAAAGGGGAGGAGACAGGTTAAAGAAGGATTTTTAAGCCTTGAGACAATTGAGACAGGGATTGTGTATCTGTGCCATTCAGAGAGGGAATTGGCAAGACAAAAGATTTAAGTGCCTTTGAACGGGTATGGCAGTTGGTGCCGGGCGCACCGGTTTGTGTCAAGAGCTGAAACGTTGCTGAGTTTTTCATGCTCAACAGTCTCCCGTGTGTATCAAGCAGAGGCTGGTGGGAGGAGCTATAGAAGGCAGGCTCATTGTAATAGCTGAATGGAATGAATGGGCCGGAGTCAAACGTGGTTTCCATATGTTTGATTTGTTTGATAACGTTCCAATGATTCCATTCCAGCCATTACATTGAGCCCATCCTCCTATAGCTCCTCACACCAGCCTCCTCTGGTGTCAAGAATGGTCCACCACCCGAAAAGACATTCAGCGAACTTGACACAACTGTGGGAAGCATTGGAGTCAACATGGGCCAGCATCCCTGTGGAACGCTTTCGACACCTAGAGTCAATACCCTCACGAATTGAGGCTGTTCTGAGGGCAACTCAATATTAGGAAGGTGTTCCTAATGTTTGGTATACCCAGTGTATAGTATAGGCTACAGTAGGCTACAAAATACATTTTCCAGTGACACTGACTCACCCAATGATGAAGATGAAGCATAGGGTACTCACCGGTGATGTGCTCATGCCAATATCTAAGATAAGCTACTTTGAAAATCAGTGCAATTCGCTCAGAATTGCTCCAAAGTTGTTGAGAATTTTCTTTTGCTTGTACAGACAGATTTGTCTTCTCTTTTTAAACTGACAGCCGCAACCATAGAAATATAACCCATAGATGGCAGTTCCCATTCAAGTCAGGACTGGCAGCCAATGCTAGTGTACCCATGAGTTTAACAGTCAAAGTGCCAGGATTAGAGGTTCCAAAATCCTTCTATGGATTATCCTGTATCTATGGCCACAATGCAACAGGCTGTTCTATATTTGCCTTGCATGCTGCCCTAATTGCGTCCTTCCCGAGTCTAAGTGTTTGTGATAAAACTTCATCCACAGCTATTTTTTTTAGAAGCTATTGATCCTCTGTAGATAAATGATGCTCTCTGGTGTAGTATTTTGAATTATTTAATTTATGTCTGTTCAGGCAGGAGTAATATCATTTTTGGGGAAATAATTTTTTTATAGCCTAATTTTGGCAAAATTATTTATATTTATCAGGGGGTGCTGCAGCACCCCAAATACCTTGAGGCAGGCATTAGGTAAAGCACAAACATATACCCCTTTGGCTTTACATACACAAACAATTCCAGATGATGTTTACACCTCTTCTATTCTAATTACACAACCTTAAGTGACAAGTACTCTTCATTACCGATTAATAGCACTTTAAATCACCTTGATTGTCAGTGTGTGTGTGTGACCTGCTCCTCCTCAGTTCTGCTGCATCCAGGGGACCATGTCCTAGAGGGTCCAGAGAGTCTCGTGCTGAGGCAGGCAGGAACCAATCCCATGCCGGGGTGTGGGGGCCGTCTGAGGACCTGGATCGGTTACAGCAGCAGTACCCCCCGGGGGGGCGAGGAGAAGGAGGAAGAGGAGCATGGCCTGGAGGAAGAGGCCACTCTACACAAAGTCTGCAAGGATACGTGAGTATTTATGTCATCAACCGAAGATAGATGATCAAATTGACCACACAGTGACAGTCAAATCAAGCAGAGAATAGTGATTTAAGTTTGTATTATACCACATGCAGTTCTGACAGTGAAGGAGAAGTCTACAGCTCTGACATTACCTGTGGTGTTTTCTGCCTTCTCCCCCAGGTCTTTGTACCCCCCCCATAGGTCTGTACGTCGGGGCCCCAAGATGATGACCCTGTCCACAGGTCGAGCTGAGGTCAGACACAAGACAGAGTGCTGGCTGACCAGGGAGGAGTACACCCACATGACCAGGTGAGGAGGAAGTGACATAAGTGTTATAGCAAGCAGCCACACTCTTAGAAAAAAAGGTGCTAAGTAGAACCATACAGCGTTCTTCGGTTTGTCCCCACAGGGGAACCCTTTTTTGTGCTGGGTAGAACCCTTTGCAGAGGGTTCTTAAAAGAACCCCCTGTATATTGTTCTACCAAAAACCATTTTATCATCTAAAAGTTCTTCCTAGAATCGTCTATGAAGGGTTTTACCGAGAACCCTTTTATCTTTGGAGGGTTCTTCCTAGAACTCTCTTTGAACGGTTCCACCAGCCTTATTAGCCTTTTAAATTAAATAATTTTTTACAATATATTCCATATATCATAAGGCATTTATTTGAGGGCTTAGTTATACCTAACACAGTGGTGTTAGGAATCTCCTGGTTTACAGGCCACATCAGGCCTGCAAGTCACATTATGCTGGCTTGCAAAGTGATGTGTAATTCCTATTAGAATCCATGCAGAGTTAAGATATCCAACAACTGAAATTGTTAATCACCCGCAACCTGCATTCAGAATGACTGCCAAGGTAGAGAAGATTGAGACTACCTCAATAATCTAAACTGGGACAACCATCTCAGTAACGGGTGCAATAAATCGGTACATTCAATGTACATTCAAAAACACAGATTACAGTAAAACAAATAATTCTGATAAATCTCTCTGCAATAGAGCATGCTGGGAAATAGTATATATGGTTCTATGTACAACCATTCTTGCCTTCCAAAAAATCATCTTCCAAAAACGGTTCTTAGGATGTTAAAAGTTAGGTAGAACCCTTTAACTTAAAAATAACCCTTGTCTTCCTAAAAGGGTTCTTCTGATCAAATCCTATCGCTCTGCAAAGAACCCTTTTGGAACCCTTTTTTCTAAGAGTGCACAATGATAGTAGCCACAGCAACAAGAATGTGTACTGTTTAACATGTGTAGTGTGTATGTTCTGTTTGTTTGGAGCAGCAACATGAGGGAGCCGTCCAGCCGTAGAGCCGACCCGAACGCGTTCTGGACTGGTAAGGACAACCATGTGAGACTCTACCTGCCCACAGTGAGCCTGTCTCCTGAGGGGGTCCTCTTTGAGCACATCATCCGCTCTCCCGCCCCAAGCCCCGGCAGCTGGCCTGTTAACGACAGGGGCTACTCCACCTCTGGAGACATAGATGGACACAAGGCCTACACCCTGTAGAGTGCTTTACTCCATGCTCCAGATACAATATTGTACTTTCATGTGGGAGTTCAAAGACTTTTTGCTGTTAGATTATGGTTACGGTCTTATCCAAAGGTCACCTCTTCATTTCACGAGGCTATTTTTCATTGAGATTATTTTGTCTTTTAAGCTAATAAAGACTATAATATAAAGTGAATGTACAGTCAGAGGAGTATCCTTTTTGTCACACGGGTCGTAAAATGGAGACCAAGACGCAGCGTGGATAGTGCTCATTTTCAAACTCTTTAATGAACACACTTGACAAAATAACAAACGACCAACACAGTCCTGTCAGGTACACTAGACTAGAACGGAAACCAACTACCCACAGCCCCAAAGGAAAAACAGGCTGCCTAAGTATGGCTTCCAATCAGAGACAACGAAAGACACCTGCCTCTGATTGGAAACCATACCCGGCCGAACATGAAAACCAACACATAGAAAATGATAACTAGAACAAACCCACATAGAAACAGAAACCCCAAAATACCTACAAAACAAACCCCCCTGCCACGCCCTGACCACTCTACTATGGCAAATGACCTCTTTCACTGGTCAGGACGTGACACTTTTAGGTGAGTAGTTTTTAATGACGATCTCTCAAGAATGTCCCGAAGATAACCCACATACTGCTTTACGACATGTAGTCACATTGTCGTGCATACTATGACATCTCCCCTTTAAAGAGATACTTCAAGGTAGTTTTGTGAGCCAATGCTAACTAGCGTTAGTTTTTGGGGGTTGTGTCCCTTTCTCTACCTTCTTTCTCTCTCTTCTATTTTATTTTCAACGGACTAGGGGACAATGCTAGTAACAGTGGCTTGACCGCGATTGGTGCTGTTCCCATAGTCCACGGACCCCTCTGACACCTGAAGGACTGGGGATGAAGGAAAGGTAACAGTGGCTTGACTGCAGCCCGACCTGACTCCCCAGTCCACGGACCACCCTGACACCTGAAAGATTGGGAGCGAAGGAAAAGTAACAGGGGCTTGACCGCGGCCTGACCTGACTACCCAGTTGACGGACCACCCCAGACCCCCCCAGCATCTAGAACTAGCACCGGACCAGCTGCCTGAGGAGGAGACGACGGACTGCAGGCCTTGAGGCGAGTAGAAGCGCTGCCATGGCTAGCCTTTACTCACTCTACCCCCTGGCCTGCAGCCCTCCTCCCCTGCTTATTCTTTTCCATCTGCCCTCCTCAGGACACCACCATCCAGACCAGGACCAGCCGACCACCAACCATCTGGAGCAGTTTTATTAGAATGAGACACCAGACCAGACCAGACCAGACCAGAGGCAGAGAACACCACCACAACCAGGGTGCGGAGGAAGGAGCCCCTTTAAAGATACCAACCTACGCCTGAAGCGAGTAGACTACAGGGGAGTGCCTCCATTGACCTTCGAGTTACAGACTTCCAGGTGTGTCTGCTCGCTCTAAGATTGTCCTTCCTCCCCCTGCAGGACCGGAGCAGACCAACGACCAGAACAGACATCATCAAGACCAGAACCAAGTTCCGTTAAGACCATCCCCCAACAGGAGTGGACGGAGTCCAACACCTCACCAGTACTATCACGCTGGGGAATAACAGGGGCTCCGTCAACTACTATGGCATGCCCAAGCTGTGCAGGAACTGTGGCCAACTGGGCCATCTAGCTGTAGTCTGCACAGCCATCATCTGCCGAATCTTTAAAGGGATACCATCCCACCTCCACACGACCCTGCAACCTGTGCGGGAAAGGGGGCTATTTCTTCAGCACCTGCCCCAGTTCCTACGCTGGGAAGGTAAGGGTCAACGGCACCGACCCTAAACCCACTAACTCACTGCCCCTGACCCCCCTCCCATACCCCTTACTGCCCCTGTCTCCTCCGTCCTGCTCCTTAGTGACCCAGCATCCAGCCTTGCCGCCGCATCGCTCCTCCTCCAGCACCAGCCCAGGCCGATGGGCATACTACCCCCACCATAACCATACCACAAGTTGCCTGTAATCATTCATGATGAGAAAACTAACTGGAAAAAGCTAGCTTGCTAGCCAAGTTGCTAGTTAGCTAAGTTAGCTTATATTAACCAGTAATACAAAATACAGCTAAACCTTTAAAATGTTAGCTGTTACCTTCAGGCTTGATAGGAAAAAAATCCACGAAGGGAAGGCGATTTTTGTTATTTGTTAGCTAGATAGCTAGGCTAACTTACCAGTTAGCTTTTACCTGCCTATCAAGCCTAGCTAGCTAGCTAGCCCTACTGGCTGCTGGCCAAATAAGCTAATGTTCTTGATTCTAGTTACTAAGATCAAATCAAATTTATTTATATAGCCCTTCTTACATCAGCTGATATCTCAAAGTGCTGTACAGAAACCCAGCCTAAAACCCCAAACAGCAAGCAATGCAGGTGTAGAAGCACGGTGGCTAGGAAAAACTCCCTAGAAAGGCCAAAACCTAGGAAGAAACCTAGAGAGGAACCAGGCTATGAGGGGTGGCCAGTCCTCTTCTGGCTGTGCCGGGTGGAGATTATAACAGCACATGGCCTAGATGTTCAAATGTTCATAAATGACCAGCATGGTCAAATAATAATAATCATAGTAGTTGTCGAGGGTGCAACAAGTCAGTAACACAAGAGTAAGTGTCAGTTGGCTTTTTCATAGCCGATCTTTGAGAGTATCTCTACCGCTCCTGCTGTCTCTAGAGAGTTGAAAACAGCAGGTCTGGGACAGGTAGCACGTCCGGTGAATAGGTCAGGGTTCCAGCAGGTCTGGGACAGGTAGCACGTCCGGTGAACAGGTCAGGGTTCCATAGCTGCAGGCAGAACAGTTGGAACTGGAGCAGCAGCACGGCCAGGTGAACTGGGGACAGCAAGGAGTCATCAAGCCAGGTAGTCCTGAGGCATGGTCCTAGGGCTCAGGTCCTCCGAGAGAGAGAAAGAAAGAAAGAGAAAGAGAGAATTAGAGAGAGCATATTTAAATTCACACAGGACACCGGAAAAGACAAGAGAAATACTCCAGATGTGACAGACTGACCCTAGCCCCCGACACATAAACGACTGCAGCATAAGTACTGGAGGCTGATAAATAAAAGATAAATAAAACATCTACAATTAGCTACCAAGAGAGTTTATCTATATTATTAGTAGTCGTCTATTTACCACGACAAACCGATGCTGGCATTAAGACCGCACTCAACAAGCTGTATAAGGCCATAAGCAAATAAGAAAATGCTCATCCAGAAGCGGCGCTCCTAGTGGCTGGGGACTTTAATGCATGCAAACTTAAATCCATTTTTACCTAATTTCTACCAGCATGTCACATTTGCAACCAGAGGAAAAAGAACTCTAGACCACATTTACTCCACACATAGATGCATACAAAGCTTTCCCTTGCCCTCCATTTGGCAAGTCTGACCATAATTCTATCCTACTGATTCCTGCTTACGTCAAAAACTAAAGCAGGAAGTACCAGTGACGCGCTCAATACAGAAGTGGTCAGATGACGCGGATGCTATGCTACTACAGGACTGTTTTGCTAGCACAGACTGGAATATGTTCCAGGATTCATCCAATGGCATTGAGGACTATACCACCTCAGTCACCGGCTTCATCAATAAGTGTATCGACGACGTCGTCCCCACGATGACCGTGCGTGCATATCGCAACCAGAAGCCATGGATTACAAGCAACATCCGCACCGAGCTAAAGACTAGAGCTGCCGCTTTCAAGGAGCGGTACGGCCCAATACATCACTGGGGACAAGCTTCCTGCCATCCAGGATCTACAGTGATTGCAAAAGTATTCATCCCCCTTGGCATTTTTATTTGGATTTCATGTAATGGACATAAACAAAATAGTCCAAATTGGTGAAGTGAAATGAAAAAAAATAACTTGTATCAAAAAAATATAAAATGTAAAAGTGCTGCGTGCATATGTATTCACCCCCTTTGCTATGAAGCCCCTAAATAAGATCTGGTGCAACCAATTACCTTCAGAAGTCACATGATTGGTTAAGTAAAGTCCACCTTTGTGCAATCTAAGTGTCACATGATCTGTCACATGATCTCAGTATATATACACCTGTTCTGAAAGGCCCCAGAGTCTGCAACATCACTAAGCAAGGGGCACCACCAAGCAAGCGACACCATGAAGACCAAGGAGCTCTCCAAACAGGTCAGAGACAAAGTTGTGGAGAAGTACAGATCAGGGTTGGGTTATAAAAAAATATCAGAAACGTTCAACATCCCGCGGCGCACCATTAAATCCATTATTAAAAAATTGAAAAAATATAGCACCACAACAAACCTCCCAAGAGAGGGCCGCCCACCAAAACTCACGGACCAGGCAAGGAGGGCATTAATCAGAGAGGCAACAAAGAGACCAAAGATAACCCTGAAGGAGCTGCAAAGCTCCACAGCAGAGATTGGAGTATTTGGCCATAGGACCACTTTAAGCCATACACTCCACAGAGCTGGGCTTTATGGAAGAGGGGCCAGAAAAAAGCCATTACTTAAAGAGAAAAATAAGCAAACACATTTGATGTTCGCCAAAAGGCATGTGGGAGACTCCCCAAACATATGAAAGAAGGTACTCTAGTCAGATGAGAATAACATGTAGCTTTTTGTCCATCAAGGAAAACGCTATGTCTGGCGCAAACCCAACATCTTTCATCACCCCGAGAACACCATCCCCACAGTGAAGCATGGTGGTGGCAGCATCATTCTGTGGGGATGTTTTTCATCGGCAGGGACTGGGAAACTTGTCAGAATTGAAGGAATGATGGATGGTGCTAAATACAGGGAAATTCTTGAGGGAAACCTGTTTCAGTCTTCCAGAGATTTGAGACTGGGAAGGAGGTTCACCTTCCAGCAGGACAATGACCCTAAGCATACTGCTAAAGCAACACTTGAGTGGTTTAAGGGGAAACATGTAAATGTCTTGGAATGGCCTAATCAAAGCCCAGACCTCAATCCAATTGAGAATCTGTGGTATGAGTTAAAGATTGCTGTACACCAGCGGAACCCATCCAACTTGAAGGAGCTGGAGCAGTTTTGCCCTGAAGAATGGGCAAAAATCCCAGTAGCTAGATGTGCAAAGCTTATAGAGACATACCCCAAGAGACTTGTAGCAGTAATTGCGGCAAAAGGTGGCTCAACAAAGGATCGAATTTGGGTGGGTGAATAGTAAGGCACGCTCAGGTTTTCAGTTTTTTTGTCTCATTTCTTGTTTGTTTCACAAAAAAAATGATTTTGCATCTTCAAAGTGGTAGGCATGTTGTGTAAATCAAATGATACAACCCCCCCAAAAAAATCTATTTTAATTCCAGGTTGTAAGGCAACAAAATAGGAAAAATGCCAAGGGGGGTGAATACTTTCGCAAGCCACTGTATATATTAGGCGATGTCAGAGGAAGGCCCTAAGACTCCAGTCACCCAAGTCATAGACTGTTCTCTCTGCTACCGCACGGCAAGCGGTACCGGAGTGCCAAGTCTAGGTCCAAAAGGCTCCTTAACAGCTTCTACTGCCAAGCCATAAGACTGCTGAACAATTAATCAAGCGGTCACCTGGACTATCTACATTGACAAGTCTATTTCTTGAACTGCATTGTTGGTTAAGGGCTTGTAAGTAAGCATTTCACGTTAAGGTCTACACCTGTTGAATTCGGCGCATGTGACAAATAAAATTTGATTTGACTCACTTTAGCATGAACTTCTTGAGATATTTTTTCCAGTTGTCAGTTCAACTACACACCGTTTACACACTCATTAGTGGTGCCCAAATGTAAAAATGACAGTTGGAACTCCACAGCAGAAAATATGTGATTCTTGTTGCTAGGCTACTTTTGTGGGGGGGGTTTGTAAAAAATTTTGTGCAGAGGAATACCAAAATTATCATTATAATTTTTATATTAAATTATGATTTATTATTAAATTATAGCTAGAGTCTGAAAGAATGATACGGATTTATTGTTTGTCAAATTATTGAGCATGTCGTCAACTCAAATAAGCATCAGAAATTGTCCTTATTTAACGTATCAAGATCTTGATATGGACCTCAGTCAAGAGCATATGCATTGTATGTGCTGAGAAAATATACTATGTAAGCCTACTGTCAGTATTTATCATCATATAGAGAAAATAAGATGCGAGTCCATATCTAATACTGTAAGTCAATATCTGGCAATACCATGTATGATATCTGGAGGGAATCCAAAAATGATTGGGGCATGAAAGAAAAATATGGATTTCATGTTTGTCTGAAAACTCAGAAATGCATCAGAAATCATCCTTATTTTCAGCATATCAAGATCCTTATATGGACCTCAGCCAAGAGAAGCATATCTGGAATCAATATGGCTTACTATATATGAATGTGCTGAGAAAATACAGATATGCGATTTATACAATCAGTATTTGTCAACTTGAAGAGAAAGAATAGCATGTCACCTACAGTGGATTCGGAAAGTATTCAGACCCCTTGACTTTTTCCACATTTTGTTACGTTACAGCCTTATTCTAAAATGGATTAGATCGTTTTTTCCCCTCATCAATCTACACACAATACCCCATATTGACAAAGCATAAACAGGTTTAGTCATTTTTAGAAACGTATAAAAAAAAACTGAAATATAACATTTACATACGTTTTCAGACCCTTTACTCAGTACTTTGTTGAAGCACCTTCAGCAGAGATTACAGCCTTGAGTCTTCTCGGGTATGACGCTATGAGCTTGGCACACCTGTATTTGTGGAATTTCTCCAATTATTTTCTGCAGATCCTCTCAAGCTATGCCAGGTTGGTGGTGGGGAGTGGTGCTGCACAGCTATTTTCAGGTCTCTCCAGAGATGTTAGATCGGGTTCAAGTCCGGGCTCTGGCTGGCTTTACCCGAAGCCACTCCTACGTTGTCTTGGCTGTGTCCTTAGGGTCATTGTCCTGTTGGAAGGTGAACCTTCGCCCCAGTCTGAGGTCCTGAGCGCTCTACTTTGCGCCGTTCATCTTTCCCTCGATCCTGACTAGTCTCCCAATCCCTGCCGTTGAAAAACATCCCCACAGCATGATGCTGCCACCACCATGCTTCACCATAGGGATGGTGCTAGGTTCCCTCCAAACGCGATGCTTGGGATTCAGGCCAAAGAGTTCAATCTTGGTTTCGTCAGACCAGAGAATCTTGTTTCTCATGGTCTGAGAGTCCTCTAGGTGCCTTTTGGAAAACTCTAAGCAGGCAGTCATGTGCCTTTTACTGAGGAATGCCTTCCGTCTGGCCACTCTACCATAAAGGCCTGATTGGTGGAGTGCTGCAGAGATGGTTGTCCTTCTGGAAGGTTCTCCTATCTCCACAGAAGAACTCTGGAGCTCTGTTAGAGTGACAATCAGGTTCTCGGTTACATCCCTGACCAAGGCCCTTCTCCCACTATTGCTCAGTTTGGCCGAACGGCCAGCTCTAGGAAGGGTCTTGGTGGTTCCAAACTTCTTCCATTTAAGAATGATGGAGGCCACTGTGTTTTTGGGGACCTTTAATGCTGCATAAATATTTTGGTGCCCTTCTCCAGATCTGGACCCAGACACAATCCTGTCTCCGAGCTCCAAGAGCAATTCCTTTGACCTCATGGCTTTGTTTTTGTTCTGAGATGCACTGTCAACTGTGGGACCTTATATAGACAGGTGTGTGCCTTTCCAAATCATGTACAATCAATTAAATTCACCACAGGCGGACTCCAATCAAGTTGTAGAAACATCTCAAGGATGATCAATGGAAACAGGATGCACCTGAGCTCAATGTTGAGTCTCATAGCAAAGGGTCTGAATACTTTTGTAAATAAGGTATCTGATTTCTTTTATTTTTTATAAATTTGCCAACATTTCTAAAAACCTGTTTTTGCTTTGTCATTATAGGGTATTGTGTGTAGATTGCTGAAGATGTTTCATTTATTTAATCAATTTTAGAGTAAGGCTGTAACATAACAAAATCTGAAAAAAGTCAAGGGGTCTGAATACTTTCCAAATGGACTGTATCTCAGGATATTGAATGAGTCCATATCTGGCCATAGGAAATATATGTGTAAAAGACATCTGGATTCAGAATTTGTCAGGATATGGTGCATATCCACAAATTCAAAATATGCATTGGAAATGGTCTGTATTCTCTAGAATATCAAAGACTTGTCATGTAAAGATATGCCCTGATATGGACCCTTTTTGCCCAGTGCCCGGCTTCCAATCCCGATCCCAGCAACAACCCAGGTTTTCCCGGTCCCAGCCCCAACACCAGAACCAACCCTGGAAACAGCACAACCAAGCACAACTGCCACCTCCATCCAGCAACTGCCAGCCCAGACCCGAACCCTGCCCCAGCACAAAGACACACATACACCATCAACCACTGCACTACATTCCTTTTTTTGATTAATTGCCTTTATTTTTTGATTAGCCTAAATTGGATTGATTACTTATTGCTTTAATTGTTTATTTTTTTCGAATTTTATGTTAACGATGTATTGAATTAAGTGAATTTCCTTTTAAACTGATTTAACATTTTTAACCTGCAATGAATTTAGTAAAAAACTAAAAATGAATTATAACTAAAGGTGTTTATACCTCTATAGGAACAAATCTGAACCTTTTTCTGGAAGAGTGTACTACGGTGGCATGAAACTAACGGTTTTCAGGCCACATCAGGCCTGCAAGTCACATTGTGCTGGCTTGCAAAGTGATGTGTAATTCCTATTGGAATCCAGCCAGAGTGTGGCTATCTGACATTTGGAATTTTAGATCACTCTCAACCTGCATTCAGAATGACAGGGTTGGGAAGACTAAGATATAAGCATAAGTGTTTTCCTCTCGAGTTACCTTTGGATAGGAGACTTGCTCTAACACTAAAAACTCAGGAGCAGAAGGCTCTGGCAAAGACTTAACATGAGGGCCGATGGGGGTTACCAGCGCACTGTTCTTCTCTCACCTAGGAGCAGGGACAGGATGGTCTCTCACACATGGCCTTAGATTAACCCTGTGAACCCTTTTTACAGGCCCACCCTCTAATGCAGGGGTGGGCAACTCCAGTCCTCGAAGGCCTGATTGGTGTCACACTTTTCCTCCATCCCTAGCAAACACAGCTGATTAATCAAATTGCATTCTAAACTGAAGATCATGATTAGGTGATTATTGGAGTCAGGTGTGTTGGCTGGGGCAAAACTGTGACACCAATCAGGCCCTCGAGGACTGGAATTGCCCACCCCTGCTCTAACGGCTTGACCGCATGTGTATTAAGTACCCTGTACCTCGATCATTCTGTACATAGTAGGACCCCAAGCATCCTGAATCTTGTTTCTACCCTTAGGTCTGTGGCGTAAGTAAACCAGTTGGCCTACATCAATGGGTGGATGGTACACTTTGTCTTTGTGTAGTTCAACTTTCTGCTGCTTTTTGTTCTGTGTACTCTCTTGCCCTTGCATGCCTTGTTCAAACGCTCCTGGTGAACAACCAGCCAGTCGTGTTTCTTGTTGAGCACCTGCTCTTGACCTAAAAAAGCATCAGCAGGACGGTGTGGTTGGACCCACAAAAGCTGGTAGTACGGCGAGTACCCAGTGGTGGAATGGGGCGTCACATTGTAGGCATTCACCAACTCTGGTAACTGCTCAGGCCAACAGAGCTTTTTTTCTGGAGGCAGTGTGCGTTGGAGATCATGGAGCGTTCTATTAAACCTCTCGCACTGAGCGGTCCCCATAGGGTGATGGGGGTCATGCAGGTTTTCTTGACTCCATAAAGCTTACACAACTCGGCGATGACTTCACTGTCAAAATTTCTCCCTGGTCAGAGTGCAATCTCTCAAGGATCCCATACTTCATGAACCACTCCTTGAAAAGGACCTTGAATGTAGTATCTGCTTTCTGGTCACGAGTAGGGAACGCCTGAGTGAACTTAGTGAAAACATTCATTTCCACTAACACATTCTCACGGCCATCAGATGCAAGTTCAAGGATGGTGAAGTCCACAACTTGAAGCTAGGAAGGGTTTCATTGGTGCATTTATTTTGGGCTGTGGCATTTTTATCAGAATACATCTCTGGCATTTCTTCACCCACTGCTTAACATCTTCATACATCCCAACTCAGAAACACCTCTGTCTCAGGAGGTTCTGTGTGCGTTCTATCCCTTGGTGTCCCATGTAATCATGTACACTTTCAAGTACTGGTTCTTTCAAGCAAGCTGGCAACAGGAGCTGGTGACATTCAGCTACATGGGCGTCCTCAATCACACAGTACAACAACCCATCTTGTTCTTTTACTCGATGCCATTACTTCAGCATGGACATAACTGGCTTAGTTAACCTCTTCTTGTGAGTAGGTTTTTTCTGTCTGTCCCAAAACTTTCTGAACCCACTGAGTGTAGGCTCTGTGTCCTGAAACATGCGTAACTCGTACTTTAGAGTAACCAGGAAGTGTTGGTGTGTTACTCTGAGACTCACTATCAGCTTCTGAGGCACAAATCTGTCTGATCTTACTACACTTGGCTCCTGCTGTCAGTAAGTCTGGTTCCATAGCTGTTTCCTGTCGAATGACATTGCAAATGGCCACACAAAAGCATCATACTCGGCATCATCATTACCATGCAAACGGCTGCCTAGAGAGGGCATCTGCAGCTGCAGTGCAGCATCCCGGGTGGTACTTGACCTCAAAGTCAAACACTGCTAACTGAGCCACCCATCTTTGCTCAATGGCACCTAACTTGGCTGTAGAAAGGTTGTTGTCTGTTATCACAGTGAACTTAGAGCCCAAAAGAGCCCCTAGAAATGTCTCTGAAACAGCTGTAGTTCCTGTCATTCTTTTCAGCATTGCTGAGCCTCCTGCTGGCGTACGCTATCACTCTCTTCCTATCTCCTTGCTGCTGGTAGAGAACAGCACCTAATCATAGGCCACTTGAATCTGTCTCTACAATGAAAGTATGAGTAAAATCAGCATAACCTAACACAGGAGCAGTGGTAAGTTTCTCTTTCAACAGCTCGAAAGCAGACGTTTTGCTTTTGCAGGGCTATCTTCTATGAGGCACGCATTGACTAGGTCATGGAGAGGGCCAGCCAGTTTGGAAAAAACCCCAATGAAC
This sequence comes from Salmo trutta, assembly GCF_901001165.1. Taxonomy (NCBI): domain Eukaryota; kingdom Metazoa; phylum Chordata; class Actinopteri; order Salmoniformes; family Salmonidae; genus Salmo; species Salmo trutta. The sequence continues at coordinate 32,862,742 of NC_042970.1, read as the reverse complement.
CTCCTGTGGGAGTTACAGAAGCTAAGAAACGACCTCAGATCTTTGAGTGTACTGGGGACTTGCCACGGTTTTACAGAGGTGATCTTCTCTGGGTCTGTCTCAATTCCCTCTGCTGAAATCTGATGCCCAAGGAAACCTACTTCTTGCTGGAGGAAATGGCACTTCTCAAGCTTCACTTTCAACCCTGTATCTTTCAGTCTCTCCAGAACTGTCTCATGTCTCTCCAAGTGGTCCTTGAATATCTGAGAGAACATGAGTATGTCATCCAAGTATACTAACAGTATCTGAAAGACTAGGTCACTCATAGTAACGTGCATGAGTGGTTGAAACATCGCAGGACCATTACAAACCCACCTAAGATACTCCCATAGGCCAAAATAAGTTGTAAATGCAGTCATGTGTCTGTCACTTGCGCTGCAACCTGATGATAACCACTTGCAAGATCAATAGTCGAAAAGAACTTTGCATCGTGAAGGGCATCAAAACTTTTGTCGATGCGAGGCAAAAGAGAAGCATCACGTCTGATTTTTGCATTCATGTTGCCTATAGTCAACACATAGATGCAGACTCCCATCACTCTTATGGACAAGGACCAAAGGGGAAGCGTATGAGTTTGAGCTCGCCTGGATGACACCCTTCTTCAGAAGCTTGATTATGTGCTCCCTAACCTCTTTACACTGCGTAGGACAAATACGTCGGTAGGGCTGTGTTACTGGTGTGTCATCGACCAAATAAATCTAGTGCTTGACTATCAGTGTAACCCAGGTCCTCATCCTAGAAAGAAAACACATCTGAGTAACTGTCCAAAAAAGCAGCTAGCCGGCTTGTTCTTCCTGTGTCCCACGGATGTGTAGGCTGTCCAGGATCAAATTAATGTCACTGTCAGATATCTGACCATCTTTTCTGCCAACAGTCACTTCTTCTGTGTCGGCAGAGATACGCTCGAACCGCACCTCACATTGATCACTGTGAACACACTCAACCTGAGTCAGAATGCCAAGTCGGGTCCTAGGGTTCAACCACACATCCTCCTGAGAGAAATTTTGTTGAACTGGAAACAAATGACTGACTCCACAAGTGTGGGAATGACCACGAGACCAATTGGCAATGGTATTTTATTTGGTTCCAACAGCATCCTGGTGCTGTCTCCCGAAAGAGTTTTAAGTCCACTTGCATAGACTGTGGCTATGGAAAAACACAGGTACATTTACAGTATCCCTACCAGCCACACGCACAGCTAAATGAAATCACATTTACAGTATGTACTTGCTGAAAGGCTTCTCTCCAATCAGAATCCAACTCTCCGCCTAGAGTTGTGTCAAACTTAGCATGAGAGTTTGTCTGCATCTGCTGATGTTCATTCCAAGGAGACCTGGTACTGTAGTCTGTGACTGCTGAGGCTCTTTGACTATCAGGAAGTCACACCCAGGTAAAGTTGTCCCAATGGTCTCTATGTCTAACTCAAGGTAACCTAGGTAAGGGATGTCCAACCCGTTAGCTGCAGTTATCTTAAGCAATCCTGTTGTAGAAAGCATGTCTTACATTTACATTTTACATTTTAGTCATTTAGCAGACGCTCTTATCCAGAGCGACTTACAGTAGTGAATGCATACATTTCTTTTCATTTCATAAAAAAAAAATTCTGTGCTGTCTTCATCTTCCCCTAATAAGTGTTATCTGCTGACAAGTACTGGATGGATGAAGATGATGGCAGATGGTCATCTGCGATGATCTACACTGGTTCACAGCGTTCTCTGGATCCCGGCAGTCTGGTTACTGAAGTTACACAAAAAACCAAAGCAGGCTTACTGCCCGTTCTCAGATCCCATGGCACCGTCCTTCGTCAGATCTCTCTCTTCCTGTATCACCCTTCACCACTACCGTAATTATGCACTTCACTACCCTAACAAAGCTATCAGAACCCCACTCCTGGTACCAAAATGTGTAGCCTGATGGAAGTAAACAGCACAGGACACAAACTAATTTGTGGTTGTTTATTCTGTCAAAACTTAAAGTTGAAAGTACTACTTAAGTAGTTTTTGGGGGTATCTGTGCTTTACTTTACTATTTACATTTTTGACAACATTTACTTTTACTTCACTATAATTCCCAAAGAAAATTATGTACTTTTTACTCCATACATTTTCCCTGACACCCAAAAGTACTCGTTACATTTTGAATACTTGGCAGGACAGGAAAATGGTCTAACTCACACACTTATCAAGAGAACATCCCTGGTCATCCCTACTGCCTCTGATCTGGCAGACTCACTAAACACATGCTTTGTTTGCAAATTATGTCTGAGTGTTGGAGCGTTTTTCTGGCTATCTGTAAATTAAAAAAAACAAGAAAATGGTGCAGTCTGGTTTGCTTAATATAAGGAATTTGAAATGATTTATACGTTTACTTTAACTTTTATTTTTTTACAAATTCATAGAAAATGAAAAGCTGAAATGTCTTAAGTCAATAAGTGTTCAACCCCTTTGTTATGGCAAGCCTATATAAGTATAAAAATTTGCTTAACAAGTCACATAAGTTGCATGGACTTACTCTGTGTGCAATATTATTTTTTAACATGATTTTTGAATGACTACCTCATCTCTGTACCCCACACACAATTATCTGTAAGGTCCCTCGTCGAGCAGTGAATTTCAAACACAGATTGAACCACAAAGACCAGAGAGGTTTTCCAATGCCTCGGAAAGAATGGAACCTATTGGTAGTTGGGTAAAAATGAAAATAACAGACATTGAATATCCCTTTGAGCATGGTGAAGTTATTAATTACACTTTGGATGGTGTAACAATACACCCAGTCACTACAAAGATACAGGCTTCCTTCCTAACTCAGTTGCCGGAGAGGAAGGAGACTGCTCTATACTTTCCCCATGACATCAATGGTGACTTTAAAACAGTTACAGAGTTGAATGACTATGAAAGGAGAAAACTGAGGATGGATCAACAACATAGTAGTTACTCCACTATACTAACCTAATTGATAGTGGAAAGAAGGAAGCCTGTACAGGATGAAAAATATTCCAAAACATGCATCCTGTTTGCTACAAGGCAATAAAGTAATACTGGTTAAAAAAATGTGGCAAAGCAATTACATTTTGGTCCTGAATACAAAGTGTTATGTTTGGGGCAAATCCAATCCAACACATTACTGAGTACTACTCTTCATATTTTCAATCATAGTGGTGGCTGCATCATGTTAAATGTATACTTGTAATTGTTATGAACTGGGAACTTTTTCTGGATAAAAAATGTACAGAATGTAGCTAAGCACAGGCAAAATACTTGAGGAAAACCTGGTTCCAACTGCTTTTTCCACCAGACACTGGGAGATGAATTAATCTTACAGCAGGACAATAACCTAAAACACAATGCCAAATCTACACTGGAGTTGCTTACCAAGAAGAGTGAATGTTCCTGAGTGGCCGAGTTAGAGTTTTTACTAAAATCTACTTGAAAATCTATGGCACAACTTGAAAATGGTTGTCTAGCAATGATCAACAACTAATTTGACAGAGCTTGAAGAATTATTTTAATAATAATGGCCAAATGTAGCACAATCCAGGTATGGAAAGCTCTTAGACTTACCCAGAAAGACACAGCTGTAATTGCTGCCAAAGGTGCTTCTACAAAGTTATTGACTCGCGGGTGTGAATACATATCAAAATAAGATATTTCATTTTCAATAAATTAGCAAACATTTCTAAAAACACATTGTCACTTTGTCATTATGTGGTATTGTATGCATATGGGTGAGAAAAAATACTTAACCAAGAGAGACGGCCCACTGTCCGGAACCAAGATAGACGGCCCACTGTCCGGAATCAAGAGAGACGGCCCACTGTCCGAAACCAGGAGAGACGGCCCACTGTCCAGAACCAGGAGAGTCATCCTACGGTCCGGAGCTCCTAGAGTCGCCCTACAGTCCGGAGCTTCCAGAGTACAGTCCAGGGTCTTCAGTGACTGGCCTCAGGCAGAGATATGCAGTGGGGGTGGTTTGGTCAGGTAGGGGATTAAGGCCTGAGCCTAAGCCACCTACCTCCAGGTTTGGGGGGGGTGTAGCACAGGAGCCGTCGGTGACGGCAGCCACCCTCCCTTCCCTCCCTTTAGTTTAGGGGGTTATTTTGGGGTATTTTTTTTGTCAGGTGCATCCGGGGTATGCACCTTTGGGGAGGGTACTGTCACGTCCTGACCAGTAAAGGGGTTATTTGTTCTTATTAGTTTGGTCAGGACGTGGCAGGGGGTATTTGTTTTATGTGGTTCAGGGTGTGTTTGTGTATGTGTTCATGTAGAGGGGGTATTTGGTTTATATGGTTTGGGGTGGTTGTGTATGTAGAGGGGTATTTGATTGATGTATTCCGGGGTTTTTGGGGTTATCGTTCTATGTTAGTTTATTTCTATGTTCTGTCTAGGCGTTTGTATTTCTATGTTTTGGTAATGGGGATTGGGGCCTTCAATTGGAGGCAGCTGTCTATCATTGCCTCTGATTGAAGGTCCTATATTTAGGAGTGTGTTTGTTTTGGGAATTGTGGGAGATTGTTTCTTGTATTGCTGTGTGTTGCCTACAAGACTGTTTTGTCGTCAGTTTATCGTTTTTCGTGTTTGTTTTGGATAAATAAAAATGAGCATTCACGTACCCGCTGCGCCTTGGTCCATCTATTACGACGATCGTGACACCATAATGTATTATTGCAGCCCAGGTGCAATTTATATTTGGCCCACTAGATAGCAGCAGTGTATGTGCAATGTTTTAGACTGATCCAATGAACCATTGCATTCCTGGGAAAAATGTACTATCAAGACTGCCCAAATGTGCCTAATTTGTTTAGTAATAACTTTTCATGTTCAAAATTGTGCACTCTCCTCAAACACTAGCATGGTATTCTTTCACTGTAACAGCTACTGTAAATTGGACAGTGCAGTTAGCAAGAATGTAAGCTTTCTGCCAATATCTGATATGTCTATGTCCTGGGAAATGTTCTTGTTACTTACAACCTCATGCTAATCGCATTAGCCTACGCTAGCTCAACCGTCCCGTGAACGGGACGCCAATCCCGAATAAGTTTTAAACCCAGACTTGGGCCACACTCCAACTCCACTGAATTGCAAGCTAGTTATTTTTATTTTTTTTATTTCACCTTTATTTAGCCAGGTAGGCCAGTTGAGAACAAGTTGTCATTTACAACTGTTACCTGGCCAAGATAAAGCAAAGCAGTGCGACACAAACAACACAGAGTTACACATGGGATAAACAAACGTACAGTCAATAACACAATAGAAATATCACAATAGAAGATCTGCAAAGAGGAGTGGGACAAACTCCCTCCTGAGATTTGTGCAAACCTGGTGGCCAACTACAAGAAACGTCTGACCTCTGTGATTGAAGGGTTTTGCCACCAATTACTAAGTCATGTTTTGCAGAGGGGCAAAATACTTATTTCCCTCACTAAAATGCAAATCATTTTATAACATTTTTGACATGCGTTTTTCTGGATTTTTTTTTCAGTGGGCAAACGTACAAAATCAGCAGGGGATCAAATACTTTTTTCCCTCACTGTATAAGCTGAAATAAATCATTCTCTCTACTATTATTCTGACATTTCACATTCTTAAAATAAAGTGGTGATCCTAACTGACCTAAGACAGGGAATTCGTACTAGGATTAAACGTTAGGAATTGTGAAAAACGGAGTTTAAATGTATTTGGTTAAGGTCTATGTAAACTTCCGACTTACACTGTATGTCAATTTTATTTATACATCTCCCATTTGGCATTTCTCCCAAATCACGTTATATCTACGTAGCTTTGATTGGACTGATCATGTCAACATCATACTTTCAAAATCTTAGCGAAATTATAGATAAAACGTATTGGTGCTCATCGGCCATAAACATTAAACAACAAGTTGGAAATCGCAAATTCAACAATGAGTGGTTTGAAAGGAATCAGTGGCTAACCGCAAGCGTTGCAAAGCAAGGAGAAGCGGGGGTGCTCACCCAAATCCAGACAGCTGATGTTCTGAAAGAGCAGCAAAATCTGGATCCCTACAAATCAGCTGGGCTAGACAATCTGGACCCTCTCTTCCTAAAATTATCTGCCACCGTTGTTTGAACCCCTATTATTAGTCTGTTCAACCTCTCTTTCGTATCGTCTGAGATTTTTAAAAATTGGAAAGCAGCCGCGGTCATCCCCCTCTTCAAAGGGGGAGACACCCTAGACCCAAACTGTTACAGACCTATATCCATCCTGCCCTGCCTTTCTAAGGTCTTCGAAATCCAAGTGAACAAACACATCACCGACCATTTTGAATCCCACCGTACCTTCTCCGCTATGCAATCTGGTTTCAGAGCTGGTCACGGGTGCACCTCAGCCACGCTCAAGTTCCTAAACGATATCATAACCGCCATCGATAAAAGACAGTACTGTGCAGCCATCTTCATCGACCTGGCCAAGGCTTTCGACTCTGTCAATCACCGTATCCTTATCGGCAGACTCAATAGCCTTGGTTTCTCTAATGACTGCCTCGCCTGTTTCACTAACTACTTCTCAGATAGAGTTCAGTGTGTCAAATCGGAGGGCCTGTTGTCCGTACCTCTGGCAGTCTCTATGGGGGTGCCACAGGGTTGAATTCTCGGGCCAACTCTTCTCTGTATATATCAATGATGTTGCTCTTGCTGCGAGTGATTCCTTGATCCACCTCTACGCAGACGACACCATTCTGTATACATTTGGCCCTTCTTTAAACACAGTGTTAACAAACCTCCAAACGAGCTTCAATGCCATACAACTCTCCTTCCGTGGCCTCCAACTGCTCCTAAATACAAGTAAAACTAAATGCATGCTCTTCAACCGATCGCTGCCTGCACCTGCCCGCCTGTCCAGCATCACTACTCTGGACGGTTCTGACTTAGAATATGTGGACAACTCCAAATACCTAGGTGTCTGGTTAGACTGTAAACTCTCCTTTCAGACTCACATCAAACATCTCCAATCCAAAGTTAAATCTAGAATTGGCTTCCTATTTCGCAACAAAGCATCCTTCACTCATGCTACCAAACATACCCTCGTAAAATTGACCATCCTACCGATCCTCGACTTCGGCGATGTCATTTACAAAATAGCCTCCAATACCCTACTCAACAAATTAGATGTAGTCTATCACAGTGCCATCCGTTTTGTCACCAAAGCCCCATAAACTACCCACCACTGCGACATGTACGCTCTCGTTGGATCAAATCAAATCAAATCAAATGTATTTATATAGCCCTTCGTATATCAGCTGAAATCTCAAAGTGCTGTACAGAAACCCAGCCTAAAACCCCAAACAGCAAGCAATGCATGTGAAAGAAGCACGGTGGCTAGGAAAAACTCCCTAGGAAAAACTCCCTACAAAGGCCAAAAACCTAGGAAGAAACCTAGAGAGGAACCAGGCTATGAGGGGTGGCCAGTCCTCTTCTGGCTGTGCCGGGTGGATATTATAACAGAACATGGTCAAGATGTTAAAATGTTCATAAATGACCAGCATGGTCAAATAATAATAATCATAGTAGTTGTCGAGGGTGCAACAAGCACGTCCGGTGAACAGGTCAGGGTTCCGTAGCCGCAGGCAGAACAGTGGGAACTGGAGCAGCAGCATGGACAGGTGGACTGGGGACAGCAAGGAGTCATCATGCCAGGTAGTCCCGAGACATGGTCCTAGGGCTCAGGTCCTCCGAGAGAAAGAAAGAAAGAGAGAAAGAGAGAATTAGAGAGAGCATATTTAAATTCACACAGGACACCGGATAAGACAAGAGAATACTCCAGATGTAACAGACTGACCCTAGCCCCCCGACACATAAACTACTGCAGCATAAATACTGGAGGCTGAGACAGGAGGGATCAGAAGACACTGTGGCCCCATCCGATGATACCCCCGGACAGGGCCAAACAGGCAGGATATAACCCCACCCACTTTGCCAAAGCACAGCCCCCACACCACTAGAGGGATGTCTACAACCACCAACTTACCGTCCGAAGACAAGGCCGAGTATAGCCCACAAAGATCTCCGCCATGGCACAACCCAAGGGGGGGGCGCCAACCCAGACAGGAAGACCACGTCAGTGACTCAACCCACTCAAGTGACGCACCCCTCCCATGGACGGCATGGAAGAACACCAGTAAGTCAGTGACTCAGCCCCTGTAATAGGGTTAGAGGCAGAGAATCCCAGTGGAAAGAGGGGAACCGGCAAGGCAGAGACAGCAAGGGCGGTTCGTTGCTCCAGCCTTTCCGTTCACCTTCACACTGGATGGCCTTCGCTTCATAATCGTCGCCAAACCCACTGGCTCCAGGTCATCTACAAGACCCTGCTAGGTAAAGTCCCCCCTTATCTCCGCTCACTGGTCACCATAGCAGCACCCATCTGTAGCACGCGCTCCAGCAGGTATATCTCTCTGGTCACCCCCAAAGCCAATTCCTCCTTTGGCCATCTCTCCTTCCAGTTCTCTGCTGCCAATGACTGGAACGAACTACAAAAATCTCTGAAACTGGAAACACTTATCTCCCTCACTAGCTTTAAGCACCAGCTGTCAGAGCAGCTCACAGATCACTGCACCTGTACATAGCCCATCTATAATTTAGTCCAAACAACTACTTCTTCCACTACTGTATTTATTTATTTTATTTATTTTGCTCTTTTGCACCCCATTATTTCTATTTCTACTTTGCACTTTCTTCTACTACAAATCTACCATTCCAGTGTTTTACTTGCTATATTGTATTTACTTTGCCACCATGGCCTTTTTTTGCCTTTACCTCCCTTATCTCACCTCATTTGCTCACATTGTAAATAGACTTATTTTTCTACTGTATCATTGACTGTATGTTTGTTTTACTCCATGTGTAACTCTGTGTTGTTGTATGTTGTCGAACTGCTTTGCTTTATCTTGGCCAGGTCGAAATTGTAAATGAGAACTTGTTCTCAACTTGCCTACCTGGTTAAATAAAGGTGAAATTAAAAAAAATCTTTGTCAGTGGGCAAACGTACAAAATCAGCAGGGGATCAAGTACATTTTTCCCTCACTGTATTTCTATCATCACATTCCAGTGGGTCAGAAGTTAACATGCACTCAATTAGTATTTGGTAGCATTGCCTTTAAATTGTTTAACTTCCACAAGCTTCCCACAATAAGTTGGCTGAATTTTGGCCCATTCCTTCTGACAGAGCTGGTGTAACTGAGTCAGGTTTGTAGGCCTCCTTGCTTGCACACACTTTTTCAGTTCTGCCCATAAATTGTCTATAGGATTGAGGTCAGGGCTTTGTGATGGCCACTCCAATACCTTGACTTTGTTGTCTTTAAGCCATTTTGCCAGAACTTTGGAAGCATGCTTTGGGTCATTGTCCATTTGGAAGACCTATTTGCGACCAAGCTTTAACTTCCTGACTGATGTCTTGAGATGTTGCTTCAATATATCCAAATAATTTTTCTTCCTCATGACGCCATCTATTTTGTGAAGTGCACCAGTCCCTCCTGCAGCAAAGAACCCCCAAAACATGATGCTGCCACCCCCGTGCTTCACGGTTGGGATGGTGTTCTTCGGCTTGCACCCTTTTTCCTCCAAACATAACCATGGTCATTATGGCCAAACAGTTCTATTTCATCAGACCAGAGGACATTTCTCCAATAAGTACGATCTTTGTCCCCATGTGCAGTTGCAAACCATAGTCTGACTTTTTTAATGGCAGTTTTGGATCAGTGGCTTCTTCCTTGCTGAGCGGCCTTTCAGGTTATATCGATATAGGACTCGTTTTACTGTGGATATAGATACTTTTGTGCCTGTTTCCTCCAGCATCTTCACAAGGTCCTTTGCTGTTGTTCTGGGATTGACTTGCACTTTTCGCACCAAAGTACGTTCATCTCTAGGAGACAGAACGCGTCTCCTTCCTAAGCGGTATGACGGCTGCGTGGTCCCATGGTGTTTATACTTGCGTACTATTGTTGTTACAGCTGAACGTGGTACCTTCAGGCGTTTGGAAATTGCTCCCAAGGATGAACCAGACTTGTGGAGGTCTAGAATTTTTTTCTGAGGTCTTGGCTGATTTCTGTTGATTTTCCCATGATGTCAAGCAAAGAGGCACTGAGTTTGAAGGTAGACCTTGAAAGACATCCACAGGTACACCTCCAATTGACTCAAATGATGTCAATTAGCCTATCAGAAGCTTCTAATGCCATGACATAATTTTATGGAATTTTCCAAGCTGTTTAAAGGTACAGTCAACTTAGTGTATGTAAACTTCTGACCCACTGGAATTGTGATACAGTGAATTATAAGTGAAATAATCTGTCTGTAAAAATTGTTTACAAACTTTTCTGTTTTTTTAAAAACCTGTTTCACTTTGTCTTTATGGGGTATTGACTGTAGATTGCTGATGATTTTTTGTTATTTAATCAATTTTAGAATAAGGCTGTAAAGTAACAAAATGTGGAAAAAGGAGAGGGGTCTAAATACTCTCTGAATGCACTGTATACATTTGGTATGGGGTATTTTATTAGGATCCTCATTAGCTGTTGCAAAAACAGCAGCTACTCTTCCTGGGGTCCACACAAAACATGAAACATAATACAGAATGACATAATACAGAACATCATTAGACAAGAACAGCTCAAGGACAGACCTACATACATTTTTAAAAAGGCACACGTGGCCTACACATCAATGTATACACACACTATCTAGGTCAAATAGGGGAGAGGCGTTGAGCTGCAAGATGTTGCTTTATCTGTTTTTTGAAACTAAGTTTGCTGTTTATTTGAGCAATATGAGATGGAACAGAGTTCCATGCAATAAGGGCTCTATATAATACTGTACATTTTCTTGAATTTGTTCTGGATTTGGGGACAATGAAAAGACCCCTGGTGGCATGTCTGGTGGGATAAGTGTGTGTGTCAGAGCTGTGTGTAAGTTGACTATGCAAACAATTTGGGATTTTCAACACATTAATGTTTCTTATAAAAAGAAGAAGTGATGCAGTGTCTTTCCTCAACTCTTAGCCAAGAGAGACTGGCATGCATAGTATTTATATCAGCCCTCTGATTACAATTAAGAGCAAAACGTGTCTCTCTGTTCTGGGCCAGCTGCAGCTTAACTAGGTATTTCCTTGCCGCACTGGACCATAATCAAGATTAGACAAAACTAGAACCTGCAGAACTTGCTTTTTGGAGGTTGGTGTCAAAAAAATATTGATAGATATAGATATAAAAGTAAAACTAGGCAATCAAAATAAGACCTTATGAAATACGTATGATATTGTGTTCAATAAAATGTATATATATATAACTTTAACATATTTATTGAGAAGTCCATGGCACAGAATATTTCTGCTAACTCTGCAATTCACTCGAAAGGCAAGGCACTCTTTGGAAATATCTGAGTAAGGTTTAACACTAAGCAGTGTGTTAATTTAACACTGGTTCCAGTGTGTATATGGTCCCACTATTTTATTGTTGATATAACACTGGAGAATTTGCTGTGAGATGTGCCTCTCACAAATTTCTGACACCATGTAATATAAAGTAAAGGTCCAGTCAGAGGAGTATCTTTTTAGGTGAGTAGTTTTTAATGAACGTCCCTCAAGAATGTCCTGAAGATAAAGCAGTACATAATGCCATACGTGGGTTATGACATGCAGTTACAATGTCTAACACCACAAGACTACTTCTGTGACTGACCAGCATTTTTTGTCCTTTCCAATTTTTTGTTAAAACAAAAATCTATGCCACATCCTACTGGGTGTAAATTGCTTGCATGTGAACATAAACTTTTGATAAGCAGCTTTTTTTGTATATTGTAAAAAGATATGCCTTAAAATAATGTTTCTTTATTTGAATCAACGCTGTTTCCACATCATTTCAAAAGTACGTTGAACCAATGTGGAATAAGGTTCCCGAGTGGTTTAGTGGTCTAAGGCACTGCATCTCTGTGCTAGAGGTGTCACTACAGACCCTGGTTCAATTCCAAGCTGTCACAACTGGCTGTGATTGGGAGTCCCATAGGGTGGTGCACAATTGGCCCAGCGTCATTAGAATTTGTTCTTAACTGGCTTGCCTAGTTAAAATGGGCAATGAATTTCTGTTTGTGGCCAGTTGCGTCTTTGCGTGTGGAGGCTCCTTTAAGAGATGAGGGCCGTGTGAATAAACTTGAGCTGTGCTGCGCTGACGTAAGGGGCTTGAAGAGTTTTGTGTAGCCCCAGAGAAGGGCACAGGAGAGGAAATAACGGAGAGGAAAATAACGGAAAGAATAATAACGGAGAGGATAGGGAACTGGACCGAGGACTGTTATCTTTTCTTAATTTGGCCGATGATTTAACAGGAAATGTAATGCGCATTTTGGTCAATTCCTACTAAACTGGACATCCGGTACAGATGTATTTGCTGTTGCACATTTACCTGTGTTCCATTTATTTTGATGCAAACTCAAATTTAGCATAATAGATTGTTAACTATACCACAAATTACAATGTTCTTTTAGAGTGAAGTTCAAAATGCTTCATATAAATAACTATTCTAGATATGCAATGGAAAAACTTCTTATTCGGTCAATGTGCCAATATTATTATAGGGTAGCTATTCCTCGAAAGAAATAAGCCTACTGTGGATTAATTCGCCTATTTTTGCTTCATAATTGAAAGTCAAATCGAGAAAGGAATCTGAAAAATTGCCATTTCGTCTCAGAGCTGGGGGGAGAAAGGGAACGTGAGGCTGCTGCTGGACATTGGACGGGGAGGGGACACCACTGCATCTCTCTCTCTGTCTGTCTGTTCCCGTGGAGAGCAGGGGGGATTGAACGGCAAGAAACACATCATGCAACATAATGGTAACGGAGAGGAGAGGCAGTCGGCCAACCAATCCGAGCCTCAGCTCCAGGGGACGCCGAGTGGAAGCATTCCACACATCCCAGGCAGGGACACCCTTAGCGACCCCACACTCTTCCAACTGCCTGCCCAGTCAAAACTGGAGTTCAAACGCAACGCAGTCACAGAGGACTACAAAATAACAACTCAAGTACTAGGACTGGGTATCAGTGGGAAGGTGATGGAATGCTACTGCAAGAAGACAGGGGAGAAGTGTGCCCTCAAGGTAGTGTGCTTGTGTGTGCGTGTGAGAGAGAGAGACAGATCCATTTCACTTGCTTTGTTAATGTAAACATATGTTTCACATTCCAATAAAGCACCTTGAATTTAATTTGAGCGAGAGAGACCATCAGTCATCAGACCCAAGTGGCACCAAGTATTTGAGGTCTTGCTTGCTTTCTTTTCTTATCCTCTGATGTAAATTAAAGGGAACTTGAGGATGTATTTACAATGGTGACATAAGAGGGAGAATAGTCATCAATTATTCACTGCTCCTCCATCTTAGACAGTCGCTTCCTAGACAGATCTCTCATCCTTCTTTGCGGTTTGATACCAGGGGCGACAGGTAACCTAGCGGTTAAGAGCGTTGGGATAGTAACCAAAAGGTTGCTGGTTCAAATAATCTGCCGTTCAGCCCATGAGCAAAGCAGTTAACCAACCCCCTCACAACAGCTGCTCCCTGGGCACCGATGACACGGATGTTGATTAAGGCAGCCCCCTCGCACCTCGCTGGGTTGGGTTAATAGTGCAAGACACATTTTGGCATTCAGTTGTGCAGCTGAAGGAGGACATATATCCACATTATAATGCTAAAAACTGATTGACATATTGACATATTTTGGCATGGTTACAGTATACAGCATGCATCTGGTGTGCAGAGGTTACAGAGGTTGTCAGTTACTGTCACATTCTGTCCCACTTCTTCCCTCTGCTACATTTGCTGTATCAACAAACAAGAGGATATATGTACAGAGTCAGAGAGAGAGTGTGTTTCTTTGACTGGTGACTGTTCCTCTTTTAAAGAGGTCCACTTAAGCACTAATAACACCAATAGATAACTGTCTCTCTGTGAGCCGGGTTTGGAGAGGAGCCACTAGCGGCAACAGTGCAGCTCTTTAAGCTAACTCGACTACTCCTGCCCAGACAGACAGTGGATGAGTCTGGGGAGAGACAGTGATGTACTGTGTGGGACCGTGTCTTACGCAGAGGGATTGTTGTTAGTGCCAGTAGTCATTGTCATGTTGTATGGACAATGACATGCTCTGTCTGGACTGATTCTATGTTCCATCTAGAAAGGATCTACTCTGGTGTGCAGGCTTTTGTTCCAGCCGAGCTCTCACATACCTGATTCAACTCAAATCTGGTGTGTGTTCGTGCTGGGCTGGAACAAAAGCCTGCACAGAATGCGACCCACCTGGACCAGATGTTCCCCTTTCCTTAAGTTATGCCTTGGCATGTGCTCTAAGCTCTCTCTCTCCTTTCTGGACATAAGGGGATCTGTGGTCACCCACTGGACACACACTGGTTAAATCAACGTTGTTTCCACGTCATTTTAATGAAATGAGCCCAGTGGGGAATGTTTTTCTTCTGTTCTTTGAAGATCAACCACTGGAATAGTGAGCAACTTGGAAACAGTGCTAGGGCAACAGGTTATGCAAATTCAAAACCTGAATAATGGGTCACCAGAAGTATTCTTGAAAAAACAATAACAGAAAGCCTATGGGTATGTTTTCAATGGAACAGTCTCAACCTCCAAAATAGTTCCCTATTATTTTTGTCCAGGTAGACTAAAGATAGATAAATGAAATGTGTTGAGTATGATCAGTTGTACTAGCACAAGTGTATACATTCTTTTGTAAGTGTGCTCTTCAAGTATTTGTGGACAATGTTGAGGCTGAGTATTAGGTTACTCCTCTGTAAACAGTTTAATCTCAACCTGCCCTCTCCTCCCTGTCCCACCATGCACTGCATCCTGTCACAGAAGATAAGCTAGTTTATCTGGCTGTGGTGCCTTGGGATCCCTCCCACCCTTACATCCAATCACATTGCAAGGTTGTTATTACTCGTACACTATGAAGGCAGATTTTGAATGCACAAATAAAAGGCAGCATTCATTTTAAAAACTCTAGAGGGAATCGTCCTGACAAGCAAATTAATATGAATGAAGGGCCCAGATTTCATTTGTAATGATAGATTCACTTACGTGAGAATATGAAGAGACTGTGTGTGTGTGAGAGAGAGAAAGTATGAAAGAGAGGTGAGAGAGAGAGATGTGGGACTAAGATTCAGGGATTTTAACCTGATTAAGGCTATTATACCCATGACCAATTCCTCCAAGACCTGTGAGTGGTTATAGACAACATGGACACATGCACTCAAAAACACACTCACCCAGGATATACAGTACCAGTCAAAAGTTTGGACACACCTACTCATTCCAGGGTTTTTCTTTATTTTTTACTATTTTCTACATTGTACAATAATAGTGAAGATATCAAAATTATGAAATAACACATATGGAATCATGTAGTAACCAAAAAAGTGTTAAGAAAATCAACATTTATTTTATTTTTGAGATTCTTCAAAGTAGCCACCCTTTGCCTTGATGACAGCTTTGCACACTCTTGGCATTCTCTCAACCAGCTTCATGAGGAATGCTTTTCCAACAGTCTTGAAGGAGTTCCCACATATGCTGAGAACTTGTTGGCTGCTTTTCCTTCACACTGCAGTCCAACTCATCCCAAACCATCTCAATTGGGTTGAGGTCGGGGGATTGTGGAGGCCAGGTCATCTAATGCAGCACTCCATCACTCTCCTTCTTGGTCAACTAGCCCTTACACAGCCTGGGAGGTGTGTTGGATCATTGTCCTGTTGAAAAACAAATGATAGTCCCACTAAGCGCAAACCAGAGGGATGGGGTATCGCTGCAGAGTGCTGTGGTAGCCATGCTGCTTAAGGGCGCCTTGAATTCTGAATAAATCACTGACAGTGTCACCAGCAAAGCACCATCACACCTCTTCCTCCATGCTTCACTGTGGGAAACACATGCGGAGATCATCCGTTCACTTACTCTGTGTCTCACACAGACAGGGCTGTTGGAAACAAAAATCTAAAATTTGGACTCATCAGACCAAAGGACAGATTTCAGTCCAATGTCCATTGCTCATGTTTCTTGGCCCAAGCAAGTCTCTTCTTATTATTGGTGTCCTTTAGTAGTGGTTTCTTTGCAGCAATTTGACCATGAAGGCCTGATTCACACAGTCTCCTCTGAACAGTTGATGTTGAGATGTGTCTGTAACTTGAACTCTGAAGCATTTATTTGGGCTGAAATCTGAGGCTGGTAACTCTAATGACCTTATCCTCTGCAGCAGAGGTAACTCTGGGTCTTCCTTTCCTCTGGTGGTCCTCATGAGAGCCAGTTTCATCATAGCGCTTGATGGTTTTTGTGACTGCACTTGAAGAAACTTTCAAAGTTCTTGAAATGTTCCGTATTGACTGACCTTCATTTACATTTAAGTCATTTAGCAGACGCTCTTATCCAGAGCGACTTACAAATTGGTGCATTCACCTATAATATCCAGTAGAACAACCACTTTACAATAGTGCATCTAAATCTTTTAAAGGGGGGGGGGGTTAGAAGGATTACTTTATCCTATCCCAGGTATTCCTTAAAGAGGTGGGGTTTCAGGTGTCTCCGGAAGGTGGTGATTGACTCCGCTGTCCTGGCATCGTGAGGGAGCTTGTTCCACCATTGGGGTGCCAGAGCGGCGAACAGTTTTGACTGGGCTGAGCGGGAACTGTGCTTCCTCAGAGGTAGGGAGGCGAGCAGGCCAGAGGTGGATGAACGCAGTGCCCTTGTTTGGGTGTAGGGCCTGATCAGAGCCTGAAGGTACGGAGGTGCCGTTCCCCTCACAGCTCCGTAGGCAAGCACCATGGTCTTGTAGCGGATGCGAGCTTCAACTGGAAGCCAGTGGAGAGAGCGGAGGAGCGGGGTGACGTGAGAGAACTTGGGAAGGTTGAACACCAGACGGGCTGCGGCGTTCTGGATGAGTTGTAGGGGTTTGATGGCACAGGCAGGGAGCCCAGCCAACAGCGAGTTGCAGTAATCCAGACGGGAGATGACAAGTGCCTGGATTAGGACCTGCGCCGCTTCCTGTGTGAGGCAGGGTCGTACTCTGCGAATGTTGTATAGCATGAACCTACAGGATCGGGTCATCGCCTTGATGTTAGTGGAGAACGACAGGGTGTTGTCCAGGATCACGCCAAGGTTCTTAGCACTCTGGGAGGAGGACACAAGGGAGTTGTCAACCGTGATGGCGAGATCATGGAACGGGCAGTCCTTCCCCGGGAGGAAGAGCAGCTCCGTCTTGCCGAGGTTCAGCTTGAGGTGGTGATCCGTCATCCACACTGATATGTCTGCCAGACATGCAGAGATGCGATTCGCCACCTGGTTGTCAGAAGGGGGAAAGGAGAAGATTAATTGTGTGTCGTCTGCATAGCAATGATAGGAGAGACCGTGTGAGGATATGACAGAGCCAAGTGACTTGGTGTATAGCGAGAATAGGAGAGGGCCTAGAACAGAGCCCTGGGGGACACCAGTGGGGAGAGCACGTGGTGCGGAGACAGATTCTCGCCACGCCACCTGGTAGGAGCGACCTGTCAGGTAGGACGCAATCCAAGCGTGGGCCGCGCCGGAGATGCCCAGCTCGGAGAGGGTGGAGAGGAGGATCTGATGGTTCACAGTATCAAAGGCAGCAGATAGGTCTAGAAGGATGAGAGCAGAGGAGAGAGAGTTAGCTTTAGCAGTGCGGAGAGCCTCCGTGACACAGAGAAGAGCAGTCTCAGTTGAATGCCCAGTCTTGAAACCTGACTGATTAGGATCAAGAAGGTCGTTCTGAGAGAGATAGCAGGAGAGCTGGCCAAGGACGGCACGTTCAAGAGTTTTGGAGAGAAAAGAAAGAAGGGATACTGGTCTGTAGTTGTTGACATCGGAGGGATCGAGTGTAGGTTTTTTCAGAAGGGGTGCAACTCTCGCTCTCTTGAAGACGGAAGGGACGTAGCCAGCGGTCAAGGATGAGTTGATGAGCGAGGTGAGGTAGGGGAGAAGGTCTCCGGAAATGGTCTGGATAAGAGAGGAGGGGATAAGGTCAAGTGGGCAGGTTGTTGGGCGGCCGGCCGTCACAAGACGCGAGACTTCATCTGGAGAGAGAGGGGAGAAAGAGGTCAAAGCACAGGGTAGGGCAGTGTGAGCAGGACCAGCGGTGTCGCTTGACTTAGCAAACGAGGATCGGATGTCGTCAACCTTCTTTTCAAAATGGTTGACGAAGTCATCCGCAGTGAGGGAGGAGGGGGGGGAGGGGGAGGAGGATTCAGGAGGGAGGAGAAGGTAGCAAAAAGCTTCCTAGGGTTAGAGGCAGATGCTTGGAATTTAGAGTGGTAGAAAGTGGCTTTAGCAGCAGATACAGAAGAGGAAAATGTAGAGAGGAGGGAGTGAAAGGATGCGAGGTCCGCAGGGAGGCGAGTTTTCCTCCATTTCCGCTCGGCTGCCCGGAGCCCTGTTCATGTTTTAAGGTAATGATGGACTGTTGTTTCTCTTTGCTTATTTTAGCTGTTCTTGCCATAATATGAACTTGGTCTTTACCAAATAGCTATCTTCTGTATACCAACCCTACCTTGTCACAGCAAAACTGATTGGCACAAACGCATTAAGAAGGAAAGAAATTCCAGAAACAACCTTTTAACAAGGCACACCTGTTAATTGAAATGCATTCCAGGTGACGACCTCATGAAGCTGGTTGAGAGAATGCCAAGAGTGTGCAAAGCTGTCATCAAGGCAAAGGGTGGCTACTTTGAAGAATCTAAAATATATTTTGATTTGTTTAACACTTTTTTGGTTACTACATGATTCCATATGTGTTATTTCATAGTTTTGACATCTTCACTATTATTCTATATTGTAGAAAATAGAAAACAATTAAGAAAAACCCTGGAATGAGTAGGTGTGTCCAAAATGTTGACTGGTACTGTACATGTTGCATAGATGCACACGTTCCACTACAGATGCATGCTGCATCCATCATCATACCTAGTCATAGTAAATGTGCTTCCTAAACATGCCCATTGTTCTCTCTCTTCGTCTCTGTTTCTATACCCACCCTTCTTCTCTGTGGGGGCAGATTCTGTATGATAGTCCTAAGGCGCGGCGGGAGGTAGAGCTGCATTGGAGAGTGTCGGGGGGCCCATACATCGTTCACATCCTCAGCCTTTATGAGAACATGCACCAGGGGAAGAAATGCCTGCTTATCATCATGGAGTGGTGAGGACCATAGAGACTACATAGACCAGAATGCATTTGTGTATGATACATATCTTCCCTCTTAGCTTTTCTAGCATGTCAGACTTTAAAACCATAACTAATGAGTAGGGACAGGAATTTTTCCTGGTTAGGTCACGTGGTCAGGAAAAACTCCTGGCCAAATGAAAGTTTACGTAAACATCAAATATGTCTCAGTTCTCTTTCTTGGTTATTATGCTTAGAATTTGTTGATTGGGCTCAGTAATTACTAAGGGACAATGCTGGCCTTGTTCAATTGATGGCTTTGTTCTCTTGTTGAGAAGCTCTGATCTGTGTCTCTTGTTGTTGTTCCTGGCTCAGTATGGAAGGAGGGGAGCTGTTCAGTCACATTCAGGCCAGAGGGGACCAGGCATTCACAGAGAGAGGTGAGTTATGATGGGGAACTGTGTTGTATTATTTACAGTGCTCAATTATTTACAGTGACCCTATAGCTGTGCGCATTTTGTTAATCCGATTCATATGTCATGGCTTTTAATCAGAGGCTGCGGAGATCATGAGGGACATAGGCACGGCCATTGAGTACCTTCACCACATGGACATAGCTCACAGAGATGTCAAGGTGGAACTCTACTCTTAGACACACATAATTTACATAATTTTATTTTTCACCTGACACTCGCTGACAGGCATATATTTACCGCTGGTGGTTTTAGTGATGTACTTATTGCTTTCTTTTTTACACCTCCCTCCCTCCACACACAAACACGCAATAGCCTGAAAATCTGCTCTACACCACCAAGGAGACCAATGGCGTGCTAAAACTAACTGACTTTGGCTTTGCCAAGGAGACCACCCTCCACAACTCCCTCCAGACACCCTGTTACACCCCCTACTATGTTGGTGAGTGTTGGGTCTGTTACACCCCCTACTATGTTGTTGAGTGTTGGGTCTGTTACACCCCCTACTATGTTGGTGAGTGTTGGGTCTGTTACACCCCCTACTATGTTGGTGAGTGTTGGGTCTGTTACACCCCCTACTATGTTGGTGAGTGTTGGGTCTGTTACACCCCCTACTATGTTGATGAGTGTTGGGTCTGTTACACCCCCTACTATGTTGGTGAGTGTTGGGTCTGTTACACCCCCTACTATGTTGGTGAGTGTTGGGTCTGTTACACCCCCTACTATGTTGGTGAGTGTTGGGTCTGTTACACCCCCTACCTACTATGTTGGTGAGTGTTGGGTCTGTTACACCCCCTACCTACTATGTTGGTGAGTGTTGGGTCTGTTACACCCCCTACCTACTATGTTGGTGAGTGTTGGGTCTGTTACACCCCCTACCTACTATGTTGGTGAGTGTTGGGTCTGTTACACCCCCTACTATGTTGGTGAGTGTTGGGTCTGTTACACCCCCTACTATGTTGGTGAGTGTTGGGTCTGTTACACCAGTAGTGGTATAGTATACTATCCGGATCTGAATGGTGTGCAGGCTATAAAGTATTATGGTTGACTTTTACCCATCATATTGTCCGTCTGTCTGCCTGACTGGTTGTCTCTTGGTGTCTTGGTCTCTGTCTCAATGTCAGCCCCCGAGGTGCTTGGTCCAGAGAAGTATGACAAGTCGTGTGACATGTGGTCTCTGGGCGTGATCATGTACATCCTGTGAGTACCTAGTGTGTCTGTGTGCTATAAGTGTGTCAGTGAGTGTGTCTGTGAGTGTGTGAGAATCAACTCACAGGCCTCTCATTCACTCTCACTCCCCCTACTGTTCACCCCTGGGCCTCATTTACACCCTCATTTCTCTCTACTACCCCTCTTTTAACACTCAGCTTCTCATGGTCCACTTGCTTTCTCCCTCTCATTCTCTCCCTCCTTGTATATAGCATGAATGACTGTTCAATGAGTGTCCAGTTGGAGTGCATACAGTAGCTGTAGTTGCTCTATTCTCATGTTGAAGTGTGTGCTGTGTCCCCAGGCTGTGTGGGTTCCCTCCATTCTACTCTAACACTGGCCAGGCCATCTCTCCAGGGATGAAGCAGAGGATCAGGATGGGCCAGTACAAGTTCCCCAACCCTGAGTGGGCGGAAGTGTCGGAGGAAGGTCAGACTAGAGACAGAATACTCTGGGTTCTATAGAGAGGGAGATGCTTCACTGCAAGACAAACTATGTTCTGCTAAGTTCCAAATATTTTACAGATTTTTTTACGGTTGTGATTTGTAGGTCCTTTGACAAGCATCTTGACTAGTTGTTAAAGGAATTTTATATCTTTGATGATAATAATCAATAATCAATTCGCCTTGACTAATGCCCAAGGTTTGTAAGACAACGGGTTAAAATAATTAGGCAAGGACTCAGCTTTCTGCAAAAGGTATCTGTAGCTTTTATTCAGAGAACGTTCTGAGGTCAGGATAACAAAACAGTCATTATATAGTTCTTGCTTTCTTACGCACATGCCTTTACACACAAACTGTTGGTGACCTGCTTCCCCCACAAACTTCTCACACTCTTTATCACTATCCCGAGCTCGCCTGTTCCTTTCCCTCAAGGTTAGAAATGCTTTGAAGCTTTTACTCCCAGGACCATCTGTCTCCTGGTGCCCCTCCTAATTGTATACACACATTTCTTTCCCTATCCCATGGTTCCTGGACTTTCCAGAACTAATCAAACTTATCGATCCCTACATTGATCATTACATTGATTATTCATTAACCATTCTGTATGACTAATAATTCATCATGGTCTATTGATTCATTTACCTTTAATAGATAATTCTCTTATCACTAGTTTATCTAATCATGTTTTATTTACTATGCTTGTTGACCTATGACCTTTACCTCTGTAGCCAAACAGCTGATCAACCAGCTGCTGAAGACAGACCCTAACGAGAGGATGACCATCGGGCAGTTCATGAACCACCCTTGGATCAATGTGAGTATTACTACTGCATGTCTGAGTGCTGTGGATAATATGACTCTCATTTACACTGTGTGGGTGTGTGTGTGTGTGTGTGTTAACATTACAGCAGTCGATGGTGGTCCCTCCGACTCCTCTGCACACGTCCCGTGTTCTGACAGAGGACAGAGAACTGTGGGACGATGTCAAGGTGAGACTAGAGAGCTGTAAAACACAGACACTGTGGTAATAAGAAACGCTGCATATCAATGGGCCAATTTCATCTAACACTAAGAAACCATTAGGGGGTGGTAAACACTATATTTGTAAGACCCACACTGCAACTATCTACAGCGCCTTCAGAAAGTATTCACACCCCTTGACTTTTTCCACATTGTGTTAAACTGAATTTAAAATGGGTTACATTTAAATTTTGTGTCACTGGCATACACACAATACCTCCTAATGTCAAAGTGGATTTAATGTTTTTACACATTTTTACAAATTAATTTAAAATGAAAAGCTGAAATGTCTTGGGTCAATAACTACTCAAGCCTTTGTTATGGCAAGCCTAAATATGTTCAGGAGTAAACAAGTCACAAAACAAGTTGCATGGACTCACTCTGTGTGCAATAATAGTGTTTAACATGATTTTTGAATGACTCATCTCTGTACTCCACACATACAATTATCTGTAATGTCCCTCAGTCGAGCAGTGAATCTTAAACACAGATTTAACCACGTCTCGCAAATAAGGTCACCTATTGGTAGATGGGTAAAAAAAATAGCAATGAATATCCCTTCGAGCATAGTGAATTTATTAAAAACTTTGGATGGTGTATCAATACACCCAGTCACTACAAAGAAAGGCTTCCTTCCTAACTCAGTTGCCGGAGAGTCAGGCAGAGTTTTATGGCTGTGATAGAAAACTTAGGATGGATCAACAACATTGTAGTTACTCCAAAAATACTAACCTAAATGACAGAGTGAAAAGAAGGCCTGTACAAATATTCTATAACATGCATCTGGTTTGGAATAAGGCATGAAAGTAAAACTGCAAGAAATGTGGCAAAGAAATTAACTTTATGTTCTGAATACAACATTTTATGTTTGGAGCAAATCCAACACAACACTGACTAACACTCTTCATATTTTCAAGCATGAGGTTGACTGCATCATGGTATGGGTATGCTTGTCATCGGCAAGGACTAGGGAGTTTTTTTTAGGATGAAAATAAATGAAAATGGAGCAAAGCACAGGCTAAATCCTAGAGGAAAACCTGGGTCAGTCTGCTGGGAGACAAATTCATCTTACAACAGAACAATAACCTAAAACACAAGGCCAAATATACACTGGAGTTGCTTACCAAGAGGACATTGAATGTTCCTGAGTGGCCTAGTTACAGTTGACTTAAATTGGCTTGAAAATGGCTGTCTAGCAATGATCAACAACCAACTTGACAGAGCTTGAAGAATTTTTAAAAGAATAATGTGCAAATATTGCACAATCCAGGTGTTCAAGGCTCTTAAAGCTGTAATCGTTGCCAAAGGTAATTCTAACACGTATTGACTCAGGGATGTGAATACTTATGTACAGTAAATTAGATATTTCTGTATTTCATTTTCAATAGATTTGCAAAGATTTCTAAAAACATTTCACTTTGTAATTATGTGGTAGTGTGTGTAGATGGGTGAACAAAAATATTTCATCAATTTTGAATTCAGGCTGTAACACAACAAAATGTGGAATAAGTCAAGGGGTATGCATAATTTCTGAAGGCACAGTATCTGTACTGTCTGGCTACAGGAAGAGATGACCAGTGCCCTGGCCACCATGCGTGTAGACTACGACCAGGTGAAGATCAAAGACCTGGACACGTCCAACAACCCGCTGCTCAATAAGAGACGCAATAGACCTGGTGCTGGGGCGGCTGAGGGAGAGGGAGGAGGAGGGGGAGGTGGGGGAGGAGGGGGTGAAGGAGTAGTCGGAGCAATGGTTTGTAACAGCCAGTGAGAGTCTGAGGGAAGGGAGAGGGAGGAGGGGATGTTATATTAAGGACATTATTTGGACCAATATTTCCCAGGGCCCTGATCACGAGTTGTTTCGGGAATAAATCAGATGTGGTCAGGAAAACTATTCTCGTTATTGGTCAAAATAAGTGTTTAATTGGACCACGCCAAGATTGAGATGGCAGCAATTTGCCCTCTGTTGGCAGTAATCAGAAAGATAAGGCTTTTATCTCTGTCTTTTACTTGTTCTGTCACCAGCACATACGAGTTTCCAGCTCAGTTAATCAGACTGATCTATAATATAATTGCTTTTGTAGATGTCATGTTTATTTACTGCTATTATTTTCATGAAATAAATGTTTGTTTCTAAGGAAGTTTGTATTACTTTGTTGTTTGGGTCTGAAAGTGTCATGTATGAAGATGTGGTCTCACATGGAGTACAGTACCTTCCCTTAGTACTTTCTCATGCACATTTCTGTATGTGTATGCATGACTGTTTAAGTGACTGATGCATGTGAGAGAAAAAAGGACAGTTGTATTTTATTTGAAATTACCAACTTTTCAAATACTTGAAGTAGTCGAATATAGAGAATCAATTAAAAAGTAACCATTTCCTTTGATATTCAAATACAGGTCTCAGAAAAACAAATATTTGAATGCATGCAAGTTAAAAAAAAAAAAAATACATTTTTGCTGAAGAACCAAAAACTAGAACAGTTAGTTTAGTCTAAATATAATTAGCACATGGTTTGGAGGGCTTTCAGATATGAATCTTAATAGCATAGAATTAAATACTTAATGATTCCATTTTTTTTTTACATGCTAAACATCAAAAGAATGAAAGTAATACAAATATCAAGCTAAACAGACTTTAACATTAAGATTCTAGAATTTCTTTACATCATGCATTGCATTATATCATTGTCATAGCATATGGTTCTTTAACGATCATTTTAGATCTTGGTTAATCATTTAAGATGGCGATTGCATTTGATTAACATCAGGGTCTCAAATGTTGTCAGTCATTGAGCAACAGTCACGCCTGAACGTTATTCCAGCGATCTAACTAATTGATTGGATTAGTTTAGAAAAATGTATGTTATTTATCTTTGTGTAGCATAAGATTAAGCAATGTACATGCACAAACATAGCTATAAAACAATTCTAAAAATAAACCTGCAATACAGCATGCTGGGAAATATGATGGGCATGGTTTTGGTTCAAAGGGATGTGTATGAGTTTCAGGCCCCTGTATTAAGGAAAACTAGGCCCTCAAAATAAGGCCTTGTGAAATACGCATGGTATTATCCTAAATAAAAGTGATGTTACGTTTGATACCGGAGCTCCGAGGCATGCGTCAAAATCGCTAAGCAGCTGACTTCGAAGCAGTGTACCGATTCATGTATCAGAAGTACATAAACAATGATGGCCGAAGCTTTGTTTGACCACATGCTTTTTCAAACCATGTATTGCAAAATCCCACTAAATCACCGTGGTTCTAGTGCCTTCTTAGATTCCAAGCTGCTTTCAAACACCGACCTCCACTGGACACCGTACTTACAAATCTATTTAGGATTTTGTAGAAAATGTTTCATTAGGTCAATAATTTAGCAGGTAGAGTAGGGAACATTCAGGGACGGGAGGGCATGGAAGACACTTTGTTTTGAAACCACACTTTCACTGTTGAAATTAACTTATTCAATGCTAAATAAATTGTCTTAAGCAACCTAAATAAATCCATAGATTATGTTTTTGAAACAAATTGTAAACTTGAAGGCAAACATGTGAACCTGGTATTCCAATTTATTGAGGGCTACTACAGCCAACGACTTACTGCTGCGGCAGTAAAAATCAAATATATATACAGTTGAAGTCAGAAGTTTACATACACCTTAGCCAAATACATTTAAAACTCAGTATCACAATTCCTGACATTTAATCCTCGTAAAAATTCCCTGTTTTAAGTCAGTTAGGATCACCACTTTATTTTAAGAATGTGAAATGTCACAATAGTAGAGAGAATGATTTATTTCAGCTTTTATTTCTTTCATCACATTCCCAGTGGGTCAGAAGTTTACATGCACTCAATTAGTATTTGGCAGCATTGCCTTAAACAATTTAAACTTGGGTCAAACGTGTCGGCTAGCCTTCCACAAGTTTCGCACAATAAGTTGGGTGAATTTTGGCTCATTCCTCCTGACAGAGCTGGTGTAACTGAGTCAGGTTTGTAGGCCTCCTTGCTTGCACACACTTTTTCAGTTCTGCCCACAAATTTATGGGATTGAGGTCAGGGCTTTGTGATGGCCACTCCAATACCTTGACTTTGTTGGCCTTAAGCCATTTTGCCACAACTTTAGAAGTATGCTTGGGGTCATTGTCTATTTGGAAAACCCATTTGCGTCCAAGCTTTAACTTCCTGACTGATGTCTTGAGATGTTGCTTCAACATATCCACGTAATTTTCCTCCCCCATGATGCCATCTATTTTGTGAAGTGCACCAGTCCCTCCTGCAGCATAGCACCCCCACAACATGATGCTGCCACTCCCATGCTTCACGGTTGGGATGGTGTTCTTCGGCTTGCAAGCCTCCCCCTTTTTCCTCCAAACATAACGATGGTCATTATGTCGATATAGGACTCATTTTACTGTGGATATAGATACTTTTGTACCGGTTTCCTCCAGCATCGTCACAAGGTCCTTCGCTGTTGTTCTGGGATTGATTTGCACTTTTCGCACCAAAGTATGTTCATCTCTAGGAGACAGAATGAGTCTCCTTCCTGAGCAGTATGACGGCTGCGTGGTTCCATGGTGTTTATACTTGCGTACTATTGTTTGTACAGATGAACGTGGTACCTTCAGGCGTTTGTAATGGCATTTACGCAGCGGTAGTCCATACATAAGAGGGACTTACCGTCAGGCTTAGGAATGAGAATACACGGGAACTCCAGGAGCTGTTACTGGGTTTTGCCATGTCATTCTGTAATAAATAAGCTACCTCACTTTTCATTACCTCCCTTTTCTTAGCGTTAACCCGTTACGGTTGCTGACGTATAGAAGCAGCGTTCCCCACATCCACTTCATGTTCCAAGATAGACGTGCGACTTGGAATGTCCTGAAACACATTTAGAACTATTTATCAATAGGATAAGATCATTAGTTTGATCGTTATCCAAATGTTCCATTTGAGAGTGTCACTTTTTCAGCATCTCTGAATTACATAAGCGTTCAAACTGCTGTCACGTAACATATGGCGTAACTCCAATCCGTACTCCTTATCCTCCTCTAGGTCCCAGCCAGGCTTCAGAACCACCGCAGCCACACTGGAGATGGCGGGTTGGACCAGATTACCCGAGGACCTGTCTGGAGTGTCACGCATATAATATGCTTTCAGCATGTTAACATGACACACCTAAAGAACGCCTACGGTCTGGGGTGTTCATCACATAATTGGTGTCAGAGTTTCTTTTCCACAAGATATGGCCCAGAAAAACCTGCCGACAGATGAGCCAGGGATTGGCAACAAAACCAAAACTTGATCCCCTTGTGCAAAAGAATGGCCAACAGCCTCTTTGTCATGTAATTTCATGCGTTTCAAACGAGGAGAGACTTTTGGGCCAATGCACATGCGGCGCTCAGTCTCTCCCGCATCTTACTGACATAATCCAACACAGTTTTAGGGGCGCTACTGGGTGTAGGAGGTAGTTTTGAAGGAGCATATCCTTTTAGCAGACCCCATGGGGTGTATCCAAACACAAGGTCAGCAGGGCTGAACCCTAAGGACTCTTGTATTGTTTCCCTGATAGCAAATAAGACAAAGGGCACCCCCTCATCCCAATCGGTACTGGTATCCATGCAATACTTGCGTAGCGTCGCCATTAAGCGTCTGATGCCAGCGTTCGAAGGCCCCTTGACTCTCCGGATGATACGGACTGGAGACCTGATGGGAAATACAGAGTCTAACACATTTGAGAACAGTTGACATAAATTTGGTTCCCTGATCAGTTTGGATTACTTTAGGGAGTCCAAACGCAGAGAAGAACTTCACTAGTGCCTTAAACACAGTCTTAGCCATTATAGTACAGAGAGGGATAGCCTCTGGGTATCGAGTAGCACTGCACATTGTTAGTAAGAACTGGTTACCTGACCTGGTTTTCGGCAACAGACCTACACAATCGATTATCACTCGTTCAAACGGTTCCTGTGGTGGGGGAAATCAGGCAAAGCGGCGCACAAGGAACTGTTTGAGTCGCTTTCCCAGTGAGTTGACATGCATGACATGTTTTACAAAAATTGAACAATGTCAGACTTAAAAAATATTTACGAAGGACTCGGTTATAAGTCTTCGTGATCCCCAAATGTCTGGACCATGCCTGGTCATGGACGAATGACAACACCTGTTGTCAGAACGGTGTAGGAACAACCACATCACTCCAGTTATTAACTGTTATGAGCTGCCCATTTACGCATCAAAACTTCTGCTTCCATAAAGTAGGCAGTCTCCCTAGTTTCAGCTTCCTCAATGGAAATTACCGAAGTTAAACACTTCAAAGACTGAATGTCAAAAGGGAGACACCAATCACCTTCTCGGGGGTGCCAGACAAAAGAATGTCATGTAATTGGGGCGCGATTTAACTTTCCCATGCCTTAGTGTTTTTTACGGGGGTAAAAACCATCAGCCTTCCAGAAGGTATACTCGGTGCATTGTCTTCTACCTCACATTCTCAAAAATGGAACTACACAGCTTGCGAGATTGTGCCCTCGTTAACACAAGCAGGAAAAACATGGGGAAATGCTTGAACCAATTTATCATCTGCAGTTTTGATTTCTTGGTTGTCAACTACTTCTAACACAGGAGTTACGTTACCACCAGTGATATCATTCCCTAGTAGCAATGGGACTCCTTTTACTGGCAGTGTAGACACTACACCGACACAGAAACGTCCTGATACCAAGTCTGACACTAAGTGGACCCAGTGTAATGGGACAGGTATGTTTGTCTCTATACCCTGTAATACGACATGCGAGGCACAATACGTTTCATGGGACCGGGTAAAGCGTCAGTAATGATTACTGACTGCACAGCACCGGTGTCTTGTAAGATTTGATCTGCTTGTTCTCCAGTTAAGGAAAGAACCGGCAGAGATAAAACGGAGCATAGATAGGATCCGGTTTCCCAAACGCTGAATCAGTAACTCGGTCCAATGGACGAGCCAAAGACTGGACTAAACCCACGCTTTTTAACTTAAGGGATGGTGACAGGGACTGTTTCGGTTTATTTTGCAAAACTGGGCAGTCCGCAATCACGTGACCCTTTTGGTAACAGTAAAAACATTCACGGATCTCTTGCGAAGGCTTAGGGTCGCCGTCGAGAAAAAAAAAAGACCCGAACGAGGCACTGATGACGTTATCCTTCGGCTTTCAAAACCACACACACACACACACACACGCAGCCTGGGCCAATGTCGCCACTTTCTGTTCATTGCAATGAACTACAACTCTCAGGCAGGTTGCTTTTAAAACCCTCCAACAGCATCAACGCCCGAATATCAAAAGGTGTTAGCGTAACGGGCCGAACACCAGCGATTGAACAGAGACTTTTTGTACCTAGCAAACTCAATGAAAGTACAGTGAGCGCTGCCTTTAAGCTTCAGGCACCAACTCATAAGCCCGCAACACGGTTGTTTTTAACTGTATCGTACTGTAAACTTGTCTTCCAAGGAGAAAACGGCTACTACTTCCTGGGCTTTCCCAGACAATTTAGATTGCAACAGGGGCGGCCAAACCTCGACTGGCCAAAGCAGCGCAGCGGTCACATGCGCAAACGCAGAGAAATATGAATCAACTTCCGAAATGGAGGGACTTTTTACTCACTTCGAAGTAGGCTTGAGGATGAGTAGGTTGTGGAGTCACACTGGAGCCAGCGTCTAGCTCCAGTTGTCGGATCCTCAACTCCTTGTCGGCTTCTATTGATTTAGAAATTAGGAAAATGGTAAACTCCAGCTGGATAAACACGCTCTTTATATTTTAGCTGCATTTCCAAACAGGCCAGCATCACCTTTAGCCTAGCGGTCCCGTCTGAACAACCCGAAGCACAAGATAAAGGGTTGAAGCGGGGCAATGTTGAGGGTGTACGAGCAACCCCTTCCTCCGACTTGGCATCGGAAGGTCTATCCACCTCCCTCATCTTTCAACAAGAAAATTCATTCTCACTAAACCCTCCCTGACTAGCACCAACAACTCAGCCTTTAGGGCTTCCTCAGGGATGAAGAGTCCATAATGGTCAGCTATGGCACAAAGGTCTACTTTATGAAACCCCACCAATCGATCAACCGAGGGCACTTCAATAAATTGGGAGATGGCTGAGGCAGCCATGGTACACAGCAGCCTAGTGAACACACGTAAATTAAGTCACCCAAACTCACAACCTACCACCACACCTCAATCACCAATCACAGAGATCAGAGCAGCGGAGTACTGTGGATTTAATAATCCTGGATGAACCCCGCATTATGTTACGTATGCCTCTTGGCGGAGGGAACGCAACACCCTGCTACAACTCAACTCCCCGTGGAGGGAAAAAGGTATGTGATCGTTGGTGCAGGGGAAGGATAACAAAGGTAGAAAAGATGACAGTTTACAGTGAATTTATTATTCCTAACACAGTAATGTGGGGAAAAGGGGCTGGACAGAACCAAAAGAAAGAAAGTAAAATAGTCCCCTCTCCTACCTACCCACTACTTACATAATCATTTAGCACCTCCTGGTGCGCTAACCAAAATACAGGGGGTGGTCCACCCAGGTCTTCCCTAGTGTGCATAGACAGTAAATACTACAGGTTATGTACGCCCGCAGGCCTCTTGCCTAAACACTCTAAAGGTGCATTTCCCTCCCCCCCAGGAACAAATAAAACAGAATAATTACTAACTGAAAGTGAACAATTTCAATAATCAAAAACACTAAGCCCTATTGGCATACACATACCTCAGGAGTAGCAGCTACAAACTACATCAACAAAACTTTCACGGACCAACAACCAACACAGGACATCAAAGAAGCTCTCTCCTCCTGACCAAGAAACACTGGCTTTTATCCAGCTGTAGAAGGAGTTGGTAATTGAAGACAGCTGTTTCCCCTGACGAGAGGGAGGGTTCAGAGTGCCAATCATCGATGGGGCCGACCAATCAGCTGCTTGAAGAATACAGGATTCCATTTCCTGAAATACACACACACATACATACAAACCCAAAACAACACAGAAACCGGGGAACGTAACACAGTTTTCTTATGTCTTTACCAGTCACCATGAGCTTGCATGTTCCTTAAAAAACAATAGGCTTTGTTGTAAAGGGTGTGGATGTTTTTCTTTTGTAAATTACTGATGACTCATTTTAACCACTTAATTCTCTAATCTCTTTCTCCTTTAACCTACCAGAGAGCTGAGTTGCTATGGGAACAGGAACTGTATGTTCCATTTCGTTACTCTGCATCTGCCCATACTGCCACACCTTCCCTGCAAATGTAAGTGACATGCTCCAAGTTCTCCCCTTATCAAACACAATCCTACAATCCTGTTTCACCCCTGATGGTCAAATCAACAAAACTGTTTATGGAACAGCTTTTAGGGGCATATTAAGCATTCTGCTATTAAAAAGGCTTTGGCCAATAGCATGGCTCTGAAAACGTCTTTGTTCTGGTCCTTGACGGCCTCCCACATTGGCTGTGTGTGTTTGTGCAATACTGCCAGGTGAGCCTGAACCTTGCAGCTGAGGCAGAGAGGTTCTGTGCAGCCTTGGAGAGACAGATCCAACAAGCCCCAGATTTGGAAAGCAACACACACACACACACACACACACACACACACACACACACACACACACACACACACACACACGTCACATCACATTTACATTATAATTAGTTCTCTCAGCTTCAGGCAGGCCAGTCCTCTTCTCTTTCTCCCCGCGTCTCCTCTTCCCCGATCTCGCTGTCTCACGTCACTCTTTGTCATTTTCTCCCATAACACTTTATTTTACTGTTTATCTCTTGCTGTCGCTTCCTCTCCCTCTCTTTCTCAAACAGAGCTAGTGGGCAGACTCAGCTGAACCGTACTGACAGTGTGGACTCTGCCTCAGGCTGTCAGTGAACAGGAACAGAGCAGATCAGAGATCAGCACTCCATCTCCAGATGTGTCAGAGCGAGAAATATATAGGCCTACATCAGCACACTGGAGCTCAGACAGACAGATAATTCACTATTAGATACATTTTATGATGCTGCATTAGAATGGAAGAAAATATAAATGGCTGTCTGACTGATTTAATCTTGTCTCTTCTCCAGACAGTAGTCCCAGGAGGGAGTGGGCCCAGAGCAAGGCCTCAGTGTGAGTACAGCACCTGCACCACTATTGTTTTAACACAACCATTAACATTTTGATACTGCATTATGATCACATTTATATCTCTGTTATATCACAGTCATTAATGCTATTGTATTGTAACATCTTCATCTGTGTGCAGTCTAGTGAGCTGGACCCTGCTCTGAGGAAGCTGCTCAGGAAGGCGGGGCTAAATGAGGAGGATATGAAGGACAGACACACCCTCCTCCTAGAGGGGCACACCCTGAGATGATCAGAAAGAGCATCAGCTTCCGATCAGTGAGAGAATATGACTGTGGCATGTCAATGACAGTTGTAGACAATTTCCAATACATGGTGAATTTGATGTGTGGTTAGTACAATGGTGTGTGAGTGCACGTATGACAGGTGGGCTCACCTTCTGCTGTAGTCTGACCTGATCTGTATCTCTCTCTATTTCATCTCATCCACAGTCTGTGACGCAGTGGTGACCCGTCATTCAGGGCAGAGCCCCACCTGTTAAGCTTTTTGTTGCCTGTTTTTCATGTTATTTTGGCATTAATACATGTCACATATGTTCGCAAACAATGTAAAAAAAATCATTGAGTTAAAAAAGCTACAAACAAACTTGGTCTCTTTTTTGCTTTCTTGAGTAAAGCAGCTCCAAAATGCAGGTGTTTCAGCCTTGCTCTGTGCTTTCTGTGATGGTGGGGCAACCAGCGGAAAATATAGAGCTTAGGGGTTGGTAATGTTCTCTAGTTGCGCCGTGATTGGCTCACTCATTGGGACACGTCACCGCAAAATCTACTGGTAGAGCTCAAATTCAAGTCCCTTGGGTGCTGCCATAGAGTTACATTAGAAGTGCCCATCCAAGAAGGCTCAAAGTCATTGGCCACAGATAAAATTACGTCAAATCACATTATATCTCCCGTAGCTTTGATTGGACTGATCATGTCAACATCATACTTTCAAAATCTAAGCTAGCAGTCATCATCATGAATCAAGTCAACAATCTACTGGAAAATCCTTTTCAATCCGTGCCACATGAAGAGAAATTATAGATAAAACGTATCGGTGCTCTTCGGCCATTGGACATAAACCTTACACCAGTCGGAAATCGCAAATTCAACAATGAGGGGTTTGCAAGGAGTCAGTGGCTAACTGCAAGCATTGCAAAGCAATCACTAGCCTGCTTTTCAGTGGAATGGGTGTATGGTCCAAGTCTGGGTTTAAGGGTCTCTTTTTCAAGCTTAAAAGGACAAACATTACAACATTGACCATGCCGTCAATGCAGCATGATTTCTGCTGTGCTCGAATCAACTGGGAACTGAGAAATCTCATTCTTCAGTGAGTTCAAAACAACTGGTATCTCTGGGGAAAAAATTAGCTCCGACTGGGAAAATACGTTTTGAACGGTCATCCAACTCGGAATTGCAAGTCAGAAACTCAGGCCTCTTTCTAGAGCTCCGACCTGAAGATCACTGACATCATGGTTCAACCTTGTTTTTCAATGAGTTCCCAGCTGTCTTGAAAGCACCATAAATCCAGAGAATGCCAGACTTTGATGACAAAATTTGCAGACGAAGGACTGCCGCACCACCTTCCAGTTCAAGTGAGCACAGAACAAGGTCCAAAAATGTATTGTATGCTGCTGCATAAATTATCTAATATGCCAGGAGATATGTATACTGTAGCTAAGAAAGTAATACTAAGTATGTTGTGTAGTAAGCTGTTAGTAGCCCATGTGCCTCACCCTAATAATTTGGTCCCTTTTCCCTTCATAATTTCGCCTACTGTTCTAAATTGGTGGTGCACATGTAGCCTATAGCCTGTTTTAGATAAATGTAATCATCGAATATTGTAAGAGCTTTCATTGTCTGCTTATATGCCCCTTTATTAATCCTATGGTTCTGACTTGGTGTACAGGGAGAATACTGTAAGAACGGCCCATGTTCTGAATTCTGTTGCCGTACATTTCAAAAGTGCTGAAGTTATTTTGACTATGTCCGTCCTAGCTCACTCATTAATGTCTTAATTGAAATGATGGATTGCCACTTATTTTGGGCTCCCGAGTGGCGCAAGGCACTGCTTCTCAGTGCAAGAGACGTCACTGGTACGAATTCAGGCTGTATCACATCCGGCAGTGATTGGGAGTCCCATAGGGCAGCGCACAATTGGCCCAGCGTTGTCCGGGTTTGGCCGGGGTAAGCCTTTATTGTAAATAAGAATTTGTTCTTAAGACTTGCCTAGTTAAAGGTTAAATAAAATAAATATATAAATACAAATTATCCGCTCATTGTCACCTTATGCCATACTTTGTACATCTCAATTGTCAGTAGAAACCACATTTGTTTGCCTCCCTAGTGGTGCAGCGGTCTAAGGCACTGTATCGCTACAGACCCGGGTTCGATCCCGGGAGTGTCGCAGCCGGCCGCAACCGGGAGACCCATGAGGCGGTGCACAATTGGCCCAGTGTAGTCCGGGTTTGGGGGAGGATTTGGCCGGCCGGGATGTCCTTGTCCCATCGCGCTCTAGCGACTCCTGTGGCGGGCCGGGCGCATGCTGACACGGTCGCCAGTTGTATGGTGTTTCCTCCGACACATCCGGGTTAAGCGAGCAGTGTGTCAAGAAGCAGTGTGGCTTGGCAGGGTCTTGTGTTGGAGGACGCGTGGCTCTTGTATGGGTTGCAGTGATGGGACAAGTCTGTAACTACCAATTGGATATCACGAAATTGGGGAGAAAAAAATGCGTAAAAAAAAAACATATTTGTTTAAGCAGGTCAGCTATATCCGCTGTTTTTTTAAAAGGCAGTAAATAAGGCTGAATGAACTGTTTCGCTGCCAGACAAGGCTCTGCTGATAGCCAGGTGTAGCGGTAGTAAGGTATTGGGACTGTACTGTTGGAACAGCTTAATATAGGCCCTAACAGTTTGTGGGCACCGTTTCTCACCGTTATAGTGCAATTAATATATTGTTTAGTGTTGTGACTTTGCTGGCATGCATCCCCCCAAAAGTTGGGAGAGTTTGCCCCACCAAGATTTACATGCTAAAATCGCCACTGTTGTGACGTCAGCTCACCCTGACATTTTGTCAGGTCAGTCATGTTCTGCAACTCATCATCATGTCTGTCCTCTCTGCAGACGACACCATAGTCAGAGCTGGATTCTTGCAGTGCGGTGCAGCTGTAGAGATAGATCCTAGATGAGAGGAGAAATATCTTGCTTTCACAAGCATGTTGTGTGAATTCTGAGCATTCTCTTCTTTTTAATGAATTCTGCTTTTGAAAAAAGTTTGCATCATGATTCATTCCAAGATGTATTGTGGAAGTATTGGTATTTTATTGAGGATTGCAATGCACAATCAAGCCCTTTCTAAAATTAAATATGTGAAATCCTTTCCATTGAACTATGACTAAAATGTCCCATGAATTGCGTGTATGTGTGTGAGAAAGAGAGAGATGTTATGAGTTTATGAACGTTCTCATTCTTGCTGACCTCATCACAACTCCCCTGGCCCCTGATCTCATTGCCACATAGGCTGTCATCTTTTGATTAATGTGAACCCAACCATATTTAAACAAAAAGGGAAATTTGTATTTTCAAACATTAGTCATTACTGCTAGTGAAACTCAATTTAGCTAGTGCTCACATAACCCTTTGCCTGTTGTAGCGCATCTGTGCTCTCTGAAATCCTCTCAGTCCTGTTGGACAGGACTTGCATGCCTCTCCAAACGTCACTCCATTCATTGCCATCAAGCACCGCGGAGAAGCGCACACAACGAAACAACGCTGGCAACGAG
This sequence comes from Salmo trutta, assembly GCF_901001165.1. Lineage (NCBI taxonomy): Eukaryota > Metazoa > Chordata > Actinopteri > Salmoniformes > Salmonidae > Salmo > Salmo trutta. The sequence goes on along the minus strand of NC_042970.1, from coordinate 32,826,497 downwards.
CAGCTCTCCTTCAAACCTGGACTATGAGGGGTTCCTGCCGACCACGAGCCACGCAAGACTGGACAGGTAGGGTTTCAACCCCGATGGAGTCGTAACATGTATAATTTCATGATGGATGCGATGAGGGAGTTTCAACGAGGACATACTGCCTAGTGCGTCGGCTAGCTAGCGCGCGGCGGAGGAAGTAAACAAGGTTGTCATGTAGGCTAGGTCTACATACAACAACAGAGCCATATCGACTCTTCAAATAATAATAAAGCGATGTCAACAGATTTTATTTTTATTTTTTAGAAGCAACAGACGAATATTATCAGCGTTCGCAAAGACCGCTGTTCATTGTGCCCCTCTGGTAGCATCGCAATCTGTTTTGCTAGTGAACCGTCAACTGTCAGTGACTATTGGTTGGTTAGTCAGTGTTAGTACATGTTGCGTTTTTATTTGTGGAATCGTGGGGATGACAGCTGTTAGTCAAAATGTATCTTGCTAACGTTAGCTAGTCTATTTCATTATTAAATATGCGTTTAAATATTGTGCAATAAATGCTATGAGATGCAATGTTTTGAGAAATGAAATACATTGCGCATATTTTATCCACATATCCTATCATCATTGCGCATATTTTATCCACATATCCTATTATCATATCCTATCAGCCTATCACGCAGTGCCCAGAATAGTGGATTAAACTCCACTCCGTGGTGAAGGAAGTTTCTGACGACTCCACCAACAGTGGAGAAGAGAATCATGCTATGTGAAATCTAGCTCCTAATACATCGATTCGCCCAAGTTCAATATTAACGAAACAAGGAAATTATGAAACCTTGTGCCTATGTTTGTCCCAGTAGTTACATGCTTTTCTTTGATTGCTGAAATCCATACTTTTTCAGTGAACAAATACAACCTCTGAGTGTTTGCTCAGCGCAGATGTGCATGTGCCGATTGAATCTCAACAAGGAAAGAGTCAGTGGTTGTATTTGATTAACGTTTATTGAAAAGTATGGATTTTAGCAAAGAAAGCCACACAACTACAGAGGACAAACATCGGTACAGGGTAGGAGTTTAATGTAAAAAAAAAAATTTAAGTATTGACCTTGGCGAATCGATGTGGTTGGAGCTAGATTACACAAAACCTGGTCTCTGCGCCACTCCGTTTTTTTTATATATATATGTTTACCTTTATTTAACTAGGCAAGTCAGTTAAGAACAAATTATTATTTACAAGACGGCCTACCCCGGCCGAACCCTAACGACGCTGGGCCAATTGTGCGCCGCCCTGTCCTTCACCATGGAGTGGTTTAGTTAGCAAAGACCTGAACTGACATCTGCAGGACTGGAGAGGTGGGGTGTGTGAATGTGTACCATAATAGTGTTTATGTAGGGGAGGATTTACCCTTGGGAACGTATTATCTAATCTAAGTTCTTTAAAATGGTATTTACATGTGGCCTTGTATTTTAAAGCCCAATCCTTGTCATAGAATGCTATAATTCTTAGGTCTATATATTGAACCATGTGTCACCATAAACCTGTCAGATGCAAGCATTTCGTTGCTGAGTACTGCACATAGCCTAACCCCTTCATAGATGCCTTGATGATAGTATCTTCTGGCAGGGAGAGTTTTGTTAATAAGAGCCCGCTTTTGGAAACATATGGAATGTATCTTTCCAGTCATTGAGAAATAATAATTTAAAAAGGGTTAAATTACTACACCTTTTTAGGGCTAGGGTTCCCACACAGCCATATTTGCATGTTACACCACTTACTTGCGTAAAACAGAGGCTCCTTTAGGGTACGTGTATCCCAATAATGGACTAACTTCTGTTCTGTGGGATTCTGAAAGCCTTGGTGAACTGTAGTCTGTCTGTGGCATGAGAGAAAACAGCAGTCTTTTTTTAATACTTATACAGCTACAGACTCAGTTTAATTTACTGACACTGTTAGAAGAGCCATATAAGGTCTGTTTCTTCCATATGTGGGACTGTCAGATTTCACTTCCAGGTTTGGCTGTTTCTCTATGAACAATCAGTGCTTTGTCCATTATCAAGGGCGCAACAGGAACATGACCATGAATATAGCCTACATTTCTATTTCAGACTGGCCACATGCTGTATGTAGGCTGGAGTGTGAGTGCACAAGCTGCTTTTTCACTGAGTATCCATCAATGGTAAAACGCATTACAATGTTGGCAGTTGAATAGGTATACTTTCTTCTGCTGTTGTCTGACTACACAGTATACCATTTCTATCTCCATATTTAAACAGCTGATGCTATATGTTATCCCATGACTCAGTCATTATGACACTGCACTATTATGCAAGACCCCTGTTCTGGCATCAAAACAAGCTCAGACCTTCCATTAACCAGATTGGCGCACATTCAACAAATCTGATCTAACAAAGTGGATATTTGTCAAATCCGTCATGATGTATGTATTGTAACAGGTGCAGAATGTTGTTATTTAAGTCCGATTTAGATATAGTTGTCTGTTTTTCGCTACATAACATGTAGAAGTTGTCCCTTTTCAGGTTTAGAAGAAGTGACTGCTAAATGCTAACTCCCGTTCGAATAAGCTGGTCAGTCATTTTTAACTGTAATGCAGTTTATTCTTAACAGTGACATGAACATGTGTTGGGGTTGACATCCATACAAGCATTATACTCAGATTTTTATCTCAACATAGTGTGAAATACACATAAACAATGAGATGTAGGCACATTTTGCTGGGGTGCAACGAGGAGCCTCGGGATCTTTCCCCCACAGCCCTTTCTCCCGCGCGTTTCCATGGCAATTCCATTGTTTTGGTCTAGTTCGAATTGACCTCTTTACCGCATCTATATGGAACCTGAATGCTTCTAATGAGGACATTAGCAGCAGGAGCATCATCATCACCACCCTCTATTCTTAAGAATTGATCCAAGTCAGGCTGGACCACGTGACTGACTTTTTCAACCTCTCTCTGACCATGTCTGGAATGTCTGCATGTTTCAAGCAGACCACCATAGTCCCTGTGCCCAAGAACCCCAAGGTAACCTGACTAAATGACTATCGCCCCGTAGCACTCACAGCTGCACACAGCAAATTCTCCAGTGTTAAATCAACCCTGACAGTGTTAAATTTAACACTGGGCCACTGTCTATACAGGTCCATGATAATGAGTGTTAATTTAACACTGTGCTTAGTGCTGATGGGGTTACACCTTAACAGCAATGTTCCCTCGTTTTTTTCCGGTACTGAGCAAATTTCAGGTTTAGTGATTGCAAACTTGAACATTGTGAAAATGTTGTGCAACTTCCAGCACGCGTTTACTGTGAACACTGAGGCTGTACCCGCTTTAAGTTACAGTTTTAACAGTAGTCAAGTAGGCTACTGTGACTATTTGATCATAATGTATGCCTACCAGAGTGGCCTGCCATCAAAAAGAATGGATAGAATACATCCCATAACATTTTAACATGGAAATAGATGTTCTATCATTCAGCCGACAATAGCAGCCAATGTGTGGTGTTCAATGTATGCTTAAATTCCTTGACTTCTGAAAAAAACAGGCAGGGCTTGACATTAACCTGTTTATCCACTTGTCCTTCAGACAATGAGGTGACTGAAAATGTTGTGTTGTTTGATGCAAAAAAACACTTTACAAAATAGAATGCATTATTATTCCCATACAATTATTACAGAGAATCAGACAAATTATCCAACCCCTGCCTATTGGCTACTTGGCTATTCAAGACTGTATCAAAATGCAACACTGCCCCTTTTAAGACAAAAAAATACACTTTTTACCTAACTAGCTTTTCAAAGATGTTAATAAATGTGCTAGTTTTGTGCTCTTGTAGGAAGCAATCACTCCCCCATTGCTGACTACAAATGATCTATAACTGGGCTAATAACTCACTAACTATCAAAGGATATGAACAAATGTGCACACGTGGCTACATGCAGCTCTCGCTTTGATCTCAAAACAAGCACATCTTGGTTATGCCGCGCCGGTCTGTGTAGCGTATCGCTGAGTCCTGCAGGTCAATGCAATAGAATCCTACTCTGATGCATTCTGCCTACAACAAAATCTCTTGCATAGTTAGTTTTGCATAAGAAGTCTTGCATAGGTCGTTTTGTTTCGGTATGTTGCATTGAAAGTGGCTAATATTTTGTTGATTTGATCACAATTCCCTTTTTGCCTTCTATTTTTATTTTTTTTACTGAATCTATGGCATTATTTAGGATGCTTAAGACAGAAGCTTATACTAAATACAACTAATTATTTGAACAACAGTGCAGAAAGTGTGGCTTCACATAAAACTATTTTCTAAATATTGTGTCTTTTTAATGGGATTCACCCTCGCGTCCCTGAATGTTCCATAGTTCCACACTCTACCTGCTAAACTACCCGTCGGGTAAAACTTCATAGAAAATCCTAACTAGATTTGTAAGTATGGTGTCTAGTAGAGGTCGGTGTTTGAAAGCAGCTTGGAATTGAAGAAAGCATCGGAACCACTGCAAAATCAGTGGGTTCTCGCATTCAAACACACGGTTTGAAAAGGCATGTGATCAAACATAGCTTTGGATGTCATTGATGACGTACCTCTGATAAAGTGACACGCATCGGCACACTACTTCGAAGTAAGCCTCTTAGCGATTTCAACGCATGACTTGGAGCTCCAGTATCAAACGTAACATCACTACTAGGAAGTGTATATAGTTTACACCAATGGTGTTATGCAATAACACCTTGTATAGTATTTTTAACTCCAGAAAGTGTATATAGTTTACACCAATGGTGTTATGCAATAACACCTCATATAGTATTTTGAACCAACACATAAAGGTCCTTATCTCTTGACAAGATCAGTCAGTGTTAGGTTATGGACATTACAATAGTATTTATAACGAAAAAAACAAAACAAAAAAATGTGTATGAAATGTATGCATTCACTACTGTAAGTCGCTCTGGATAAGAGCGTCTGCTAAATGACTAAAATGTAAATGTAAATGTATAAATCATTATTGTCACATGCCGTTATGTAAGCAAGTTATATACTTCAGCACTAGTAGTAGTCATGCTTCATTTTAATTTACATAACCATAGACCACTTAAACTGGTACAACACTTCCACTCACAGGTAGCCAAAAATATGTCCCCACCAAGCCACGCCCCCAATATAATTTCCCAGTGCTTCTTGCCTTTTCAAGTGAATTGTAGAGTTACCACCCATGACTGTATGTGTTAGTGACATTATTGTTAAATTCGTTCAGTTTCAGTCCTCTGGAATTCACCAAGTGAGTTCCTACTGTAGACGAATGTTATCATTAAAATAAAACTTTTTGACAATACATATGTCGTTGAGGCCTTACTTTGATGGATGAGTTTTACCTTGACACAGTGGTGCTAGGAACATCATGGTTTACAGGCCACATCAGGCCTGCAGGGCACATTATGCTGGTTTGCAAAGTGATGTGTAATTCCAATTGGAATCCATCCAGAGTTAGGACAGCCAACTGTTGGAACTTTTCATCAGCAACCTGCATTCAGAATGACTGACATTGATAAAGGAGACTACCTAAACCATTTAAACTGGATCAACCATTTCAGTAACAGGTGCAATAAATGTAACTAGCTGATTGGATTAGTTTAGAAAACATTCTGTTATTTATGCTTATGTAGCATGAGATTAATCAATCAATCAATCAATGTACATGTGAAAATACAGATATTAAAAACAATCCCCCCAAAAAATCTAATATCAGTAGAGCATGCTGGGAAATATGATAATGATAGGTGTGGTTTTGAAGGGAATATTTTACTCTCCACAGAGTATAACTGACACAATCACTCTTTCGCACACAACACTGGTTTTTATTAACAACAACATTGAGGTACTTTTAAACCACTGAGTGTTAATTTAAACCCTGAATCGACACTAGAAATGATACACTGAAAAATCAACACTCGGTAACACTGGCCAATTTGCTGTGTAGCCATGAAATGCTTTGAAAGGCTGGTCATGGCTCACATCAAAACCATCATCCCAGACACCCTGGACCCACTCCAATTCGCATATTCCACAGATGACGCAATCTCTATTGCACTCTACACCGCCCTGTCCCACCTGGCTAAAAGGAACACCTACGGTGCCTTTGGAAAGTATTCAGACTCTTTGAATTTTCCACATTTTGTTAGGTTACAGACTTTTTCTAAAATTGATGAAACAGTTTCCCCCCCTCATCAATCTACACACAATACCCCATAATGACAAAGCAAATATGGGATTTTAGATCTTTTTTAGTAAAAAAAAATAAAAAATACTGAAATATCACATTTTACATAAGTATTCAGACCCTTTACTCAGTACTTTGTTGAAGCGCCTTTGGCAGCGATTACAGCCTCGAGTCTTCTTGGGTATGACGCTACAAGCTTGACACACCTGTATTTGGGGAGTTTCTCCCATTCTTCTCTGCAGATCCTCTCAAGCTCTGTCAGGTTGGATGGGGAGCATCACTGCACAGCTATTTTCAGGTCTCTCCAGAGATGTTCGATCGGGTTCAAGTTCGGGCTGTGGCTGTGCCACTCAAGGACATTGAGACTTGTCCCGAAGCCACCCCTGCGATGTCTTGGCTGTGTGCTTAGGGTCGTTGTCCTGTTGGAAGGTGAACCTTCGCCCTTGTCTGAGGTCCTGAGTGCTCTGGAGCAGGGTTTCATCAAGGATCTCTGTACTTTGCTCTGTTCATCTTTCCCTTGATCCTGACTAGTCTCACAGTCCCTGCCGCTGAAAAACATCCCCACAGCATGAAGCTGCCACAACCATGCTATGCTGTAGGGATGGTGCCATGTTTCCTCCAAAAATTACGCTTGGCATTCAGGCCAAAGAGTTCAGTCTTAGTTTTATCAGACCAGATAATCTTGTTTCTCATGGTCTGAGAGTCTTTTTAGGTGCCTTTTGACAAACTCCAAGCGGGCTGTCATGTGCCTTTTTACTGAGGAGTGGCTTCCGTCTGGCCACTCTACCATAAAGGACTTCGTCCGTTCGCTCACTTTCTTGACTGCTCTATCTTGAGTTAATATACATGACATATTGCCAAAAATACTATGCATATTATGCATGAAACGGACAAAATGTAAACATAATTTGTATGGGCTATGATGGCCATTGGCTCAACTTACCCCAAGGCAAACATTTTGACTATAAATAAAACTATAATATTGTCCCACAGAGCTACAAGGGTGCACTTTCATGCTAGGTTTAGGACCTCATATTGTAGCTTATAAAGACCCCAACTGATGTGTAAAACAATCTACTTTGGTTTAGATACAAACATCATGAGACCTAACGCACTGCATTTGATTTTGTGAAAATCAGTTTGTTGGACTTAACTTGCTTACCACTTTTTCCATGTGGTGTATTCCTTCAAAGACTCCATGAAATGATTACCTCTTCCTAAACATTTGCTCACATGATTCATTTTGTGTATTGTTTCCTAGAAACAAGGGGTGTCTCAACTTACCCCACTCTCTCCTATTGTGTGTGTGTGTGTGTGTCTGTCTGTGTGCATGCTCATGTTCATGAATCCATGTTTATTTCTGTGTAGGTCCATCCAGATGAGAATGTCTTGGCTTCCTAAAAGCCATAGCCTACATTACAATATGAACATAGGACGAATGACGGAGGGGGCTTGCATTGAATGTATTTTATTACAAATGGAAAAAGTGGTAAGCAAGTTAAGTCCAACAAACTGATTTTCACAAAATCAAATGCAGTGCGTTAGGTCTCATGATGTTTGTATCTAAACCAAAGTAGATTGTTTTACACATCAGTTGGGGTCTTTATAAGCTACAATATGAGGTCCTAAACCTAGCATGAAAGTACACCCTTGTAGCTCTGTGGGACAATATTATAGTTTTATGTATAGTCAAAATAGTCAACATATTATGTTATAAGCCTTTGTCATTGATGAAATAGGCCTATTTCATTTTCTATCGTTGATACTAGTCTAATGATAGACGGACCATGAAGTAATTCTTTGGACTACTCCGTTGATTTAACTGATTACAGGGTGTGCACCAGCATGAAACAATATTAGTTAGGTCAGAGAGAGGCTGATGCCATTGTTTGTATATGTGTGTGTTTGGTTTATGTTAAGGCTCGCAAAGCAGAGCTGCGTTTTATTGTTAGGGCCCAGGAAAAACTCCTGATCCTACTGCAGAGCTGTGTCGAAGTGGAGCGTAGAACCAACCGTTGCAGTGAATTGAAGCCTGATTTATGCTAGTATCTCCCACCATAAATTGTCGTTGCACTGTCAGCCCATCCCCTGATCCCATTGTAGCTGGAGGAGAGTTGATGAGGTGGGTGGTGGTTGTTGTTGTGACAGAGTAATAAGTCACGGATATTTCACAAGGACCAGGAAGGGCTTTAAATGCGGTGTCTGTTCTGTCTGTGGGGTGGCTGGATCATTTCTAAAAGCTTGGACTGAAGCCAGTAACTTTCCATTGCTGTCTGTGTTGATGCAGGCCACTGTGCATGATAAATACAGAGTTCCCTTGATGATCACAGATTCTTTTTTTACTTTATTGCTAAAATTAGATAATCGCGTCCTGGTTCCTGCATGTGACTGTTTCTCTCCAACATTAGGCCTGGTATGTGATTATTCCCGAATTACCTTTGATCTGTCTGGTTTGGCAACTCTGGTAGTAGCACACTTTTGACTGTACCCAGAGGACAGCTTTGGTATTGCAGTTTAACTGATGTCCAGCCCAGAGACAATTCCCATAGACGGCCCCATAGGGCTCCAACGTTCTGTGCCCCTCTTCCTGTGGTTATGGTTTCGAAACTGATAAGCCACTTTTAGCATACACATTTCAACAACACGATGGTTGTGGTTCCAAACATTGAATAGGCACTTTTTAAAATATTTTACATTTCTTTTTAAGCTCCAGTGCAGTCAAAAACGTGATTTTTCCTTGTTTATATATATTTCCACACTATGAGGTTGGAATAATACTGTTAAATTGTTAAAATGATGATAATGCCCTTTTAGTGTAAGAGCTGTTTGAAAAGACTGCCTGAAATTTCAGCCTGTTTTGGTGGGAGGGAGTTTTGGCCTTGCATGGTGACATCACCATGCGGTAAATTAGTTAAAAGACCAATAAGAAAGAGTTCTAAACCTCTCTGCCAATAGCAGCAAATTTTCAGTTTTTCTCTCCCCACTCAAACCACTCCCAGACAGTCCTAGCTAAATTATGTTTGTTGTTGTACTTTTACCCTTTTATCTCCCCAATTTCATGATATCCAATTGGTAGTTAGTCTTGTCCCATCCCTGCAACTCCCCTACGGACTCTGGAGAAGCGACGGTTGAGAGCAATGTGTCCTCCGAAACACAACCCTGCCAAGCCGCACTGCTTCTTGACATACTGCTCGCTTAACCCGGATGCCAGCCGCACCAATGTGTCGGAGGAAACACCGTCCAGCTGGCAACCGAGGTCAGCTTGCAGGCGCCCGGCCCGCCCCAAGGAGTCGCTAGAGCGCAATTGGACAAGAAAATCCCGGCCGGCCAAACTCTCCCCTAACGCGGACGACGCTGGGCCAATTGTGCACCGCATCATGGGTTTCCTGGTCACAGCCGGCTGTGGCACAGCCTGGAATCGAACTCGGGTCTGTAGTGACGCCTCCAGTGCCTTAGACCGCTGCGCCACTCGGGAGCCTAACTAAATTCTTGCTTGAGAAACTGCTCTTGGCTAAGAAGCTATTTTTATTTGTTTCATTTTGGCCATTTTTAATTGAAAACATTCACAGTAAAGTACTTAATTGTTACCCAGAAATGATTTGATATTGAGATAAAAACAGCTGCATTGGACCTTTAAAAAAAAGAAAAATAATAAAAAAGATAAGAAAATGAAAAAAATAAGATGTGAAGAAAAAAGTCAATGGTACAAGACTGTGTACATACCAGAGTTAGGGGGCAAACAAACGACTCCTCCCATACAGCATGGTGGTCTATCTCAGACATCACATGACCACTGGACTCATTCATTGGAAAGCATTGGGCCAAAACACCACGTTGGCCAGCTCTAAATACTGTAGAACAAGATACATGATAATGAGGAATATAAGCTATGAAGGCAGCTGTCTAAGACCTGTAGAACTAGATAATGGTTATATTTAAGCAAAACGGCCCGAGGGGGGTGTGGTATATTGCCAATGTGGAGTGCCTGGATACAGCCCTTAGCTGTGGTATATTGGCCATATACCACAAACCCCTGAGGTGCCTTATTGCTATTATTTACTGGTTACCAACATAATTAGAACAATAAACAAGTAATTTAGTGTCATACCCAATGTTCCCTCTAAGCTGTGCGGGTGCACAGCTCATCCAGGACTGCCGTGCGAAGAAATACCAGCCTGCGCAGACGCACGAGATTGAACTTCAATCAACTTTACTCAAGTTTGACCCGTTAATTTACACTATCAACATTTTCTTCTACTGTGAGATTTGTTTGAATCAATGCAACATACCAAAACAAATATAACTATGCAATAATTAGTCTGTGATTTTCTTTTAGACAGAGCGCATTGGAGAATTCTATTGCAATGACAGGCATGAGCGATCTCGAGTAGATATACTTGTTTTGAGACCAAAGCTGCATGTTGCCAAGTGTGCACATTTGTTCATATTATTTGCTAGTTAGTGAGTTATTAGCCCAATTATAGCTAATGTCCCTCAGCAACCCCTTTATTCGTCAAGTTTTCATCCAATATGTTGTGAATACAATATTGTAAATGATGAAAGTATTGTTGGTAAGATAGGAATGTTCTTTTAGGAGTCATGAGAACTTCTAATCATGTCCTTTGCACATTAAGTAGCCACGCCCGAGTGAGGTCAGAGAGCTTGTGACCATGACGGAACGCCCCTTTTGATCAGGAGTGCATAAAGGCTTGGAATAGGAATCAACCTTTAGACCAGGAAAAGTGAGGTGAGAGCTACATTTTTTAAAAGGTTGAAACTCTGAACCTCAACACGAGGTGAAGAAATAAACTCCCCTTCCAGAGACACGAAGAGCTGCAGCTCATGTCCATCGTGGTCCGAATCCTGAATACCAAAACAAGGAGGAAGAGGTGAGGTGGTCTTAAGTCAGATATCAAGAAAAGCGAATCTAAGTGAGACTATCCTACTACGCTCATCACCAATGGGAACCGTCGACATGGCTGGTTATCTTCCAGAGTGAACAACAGAAGACGGGAAAGGGGAGACCCCTTTCGGGCAGTCCGAGCCATACAGCTGGAAGGCCAACAACCTTCCGAAGTAGGGCTGTTCCGACAGAGATAAAACTCACACGTAAATGCATTCATGATTTCTTATTCCAAACGCTTGGCGGTTCTTGTGCAAACTATATGATTAATGTTACTGTGAGAATAATTCTGAGATGTCTCAACAATAAGTGTGCCTTTCTCTCTCTCTCCCCCTCTCCATCTACTATTTATTTTGATTTTCCCGTGATGTCAAGCAAAGAAGCACTGAGTGTAGGCCTTGAAATGCATCCACAGGTACACCTCAAATTATGTCAATTAACCTATCAGAAGCTTCTAAAGCCATGACATCATTTTATGGAATTTTCCAAGCTGTTTAAAGGCACAGTCAATTTAGTGTATGTAAACTTCTGACCCACTGGAATTGAGATGAAGTGAAATAATCTGTCTGTAAACAATTGTTGGAAAAATGACTTGTGTCATGCACAAAGTAGATGTCCTAACCGACTTACCAAAACTATAGTTTGTTAACAAGAAATTTGTGGAGTGGTTGAAAAACGAGTTTTAATGACTCCAACCTAAGTGTATGTAAACTTCCGACTTCAACAGTAGATATGTGATGAGTAATGCAAGATATCTAAACATCATTATTAAAGTGGCATTAATGAAGTGACTAGTGATCCATTTGTTAGAGTGGCCAATGATTTCAAGTCTATGTAGGCAGCAGCCTCTCTGTGTTAGTGATGGCTGTTTAACAGTCTGATGGCCTTGAGATAGAAGCTATTTTTCAGTCCCGGTCCCAGCTTTGATGCACCTGTACTCACCCTGCTACCATCCACTCACCCCGCTACCATCGGCTTCTGGATGGTAGCAGGGTGATCAGACAGTGGCTCGGGTGGTTGTTGTCCTTGATTATCTTTTTGGCCTTCCTGTGACATCGGGTGCTGTAGGTGTCCTGGAGGGCAGGTATTTTGCCCCCGGTGATGTGTTGTGCAGACCGCACCACCCTTTGGAGAGCCCTGCGGTCGTGGGTGGTGCAGTTGTCGTACCAGGCGGTGATACAGCTCGACAGGATGCTCTCAGTTGTGCATTTGTAAAAGTTTGTGAGGGTTTTAGGTAACAAGCCAAATTTCTTCAGCCTCCTGAGGTTGAAGAGGCGCTGTTGCGCCTTCACCACACTGTGTTGGTGGACCATTTCAGTTTGTCCGTGATGTGTATGCCGAGGAACTTAAAACGTTCCACCTTTTCCACTGCTGTCCTGTCGATGTGGATAGGGGGGTGCTCCCTCTGCTGTTTCCTGAAGTCCACAATCATCTCCTTTGTTTTGTTGTCGTTGAGTTAGAGGTTGTTTTCCTGACACAACACTCACAGTGCCCTCACCTACTCCCTATAGGATGTCTCGTCATTGTTGGTGATCAAGCCTACTACTGTTGTTGTCATTCATAGAAATACCAGTCGATGTAAATACATTTGACTGGTCATGCTTATCGGTCTATAGGTTAATTTGCATAGTTTAGTGGAATTAAATTGATGCGTGTGTATATTCATTATGTATCTTATTTATCACACGCGTACAGCATGCAGATACAGAGGTTAGGAGTGGAAAATCTGTCATACAGCGTGAGAGCTGCTGCTACAGCATCTCAAACAGCAAAAATGCATAGGAAACGGAAGGCAGGCTTCATCAGTGTGTCACACACCACTTTGCAATGAGCTGGAGGCAGTATGCATTTTGAAAACATATACTTCATTGTTTGAAAGCTGAATGTTTGAATTAATATATATTATGAGGCATGTCTTACCTTGCTTCAAAGTAGCCTAGCCAAAATCAGACTATATCTGTGGAGGCAATTCTTTTCTATGAACTTTCTTTCATTGTCCAGTAGCCAAAGGCACAATCCAAGTCATATTAGCAACCCATGCTAGTTGTTGCATATTAGATCTCCCCTTTTTCTAAATGTTATTTAGAAAAATGAAACAGCCCCCATGTGCGGTGCGCTTTTGACAACTGTGTGTTCCTGCTAATTGCATTATGGAACAAACATTTGCACGTAACCTACTGCCTTGTGCACATTGCTGCGCTTATAATGTGAAGAAATAATAGTTTAGCAACATTTTAAGCTAAACATTCTGATCTGTTGAATCAGACTCATCACTTTTTAACACTTTTTATGTAGCCTAGGCCTGCTGGGTGTATTATTTTACATTTACATTTTACATTTTAGTCATTTAGCAGATGCTCTTATCCAGAGCGACTTACAGTAGTGAATGCATACATTTCATACATTTTTTTTCTGTGCTATCATCCCACAACTGTTCCACATCTGTCCCAGAGTCTATTTGGAATAGGCCAGTTCTTTCTTGACAAGCTGACCAATAGAATAGGTCAACTTTTATACTATGGGGGATAGTAGATTGACAGGCTAGTGATTTTGCTGTTCGTTACTCATCTTGTTGACTGAGGAAAAGTAAATGTGGACAGTTATTCTAACGTGTTCAAAGTGCGCATCAGAATTATGTAAGGACCGCACATTGTTGCTTCCCCGACTTGCATGTTCTGTTAATATAAATGACCATAATCTAATCTAATCTAATTCTGACCACTGTGAGTGTATGCCCTAATCAGGTTATGCACCCAATGCATATGGGTCCGGTAGATTTCTCAAATGTCCAGTAAATAAATAATGCTGCCAGGTCAAATGTCTGCTGCCACATTTTCCTTACAGAAACCCTGATTCTGCATCACTATGAACATTTTAAAATGTTATTGGGAATACTACAATTATAGTTCATAGCGGTATGGTCATGAGAAACGTATCAAATCAACTCACCATTGAGTTGATTGGCGGCCATATTGGAAAAAGGCTTCTGTGGGGTTAATACGTGAATCTTGTGATGGCCCTGTACAAATCTTTTTAAAGCCCTGTTCTAGCTGTTTGTGTGAAATGTGGTGCCTCTATCACCAAAGTTAGAATACAAAAACATAGCTGTAATTCAATGGCTAGGCTCCTAACATTCTATGGTCAACGGCACAATACGGGCTATTTTTAAACAATAGTTGTAGCTGGTGCTTTCAAAGTTGGTCATATTATATATAATTTAAAGTCATTTATGACCTTTTGCAGAACCACTTGTCAAACAAAGACTAAAATGTATAAGGCTTTCCTTTTTTAAGCAATTTACACAGGTTATTCTGATTTGTATGCTAAAGGTCAAAAGTCAAGGTTCTGTTGACCTGAACATTCCAAAAAATGTGTCCAATTTGATAGCTGTGAATCTAAGCCTTCAAATGATATATGATTAAAGAGTGTACTTGAGAAATAACTTGTTGTAAATTGAAATTGTTTTTCATAGGGTCAAATCTGTTATGGGGAATAACTTGGATAAAACCGAGAAAGCTACCATTGCTGCACTGCTATCACACATTTTCCAACTCTAGCTCAATTGGTAGGGTTGTGGGTTCGATTCCCACGGGGGACCAGTATGAACAAATATGAAAATGTATGCACTCACTACTGTAAGTTGCTCAGGATAAAAGCGTCTGCTAAATGACTAAAATGTAAATGTAATAGACCTTCAAGAAAATCACTGAGACATCTTGAGCCTGACCGCCCTGGCTCATGGACTAATAGACATAGACATATACATCATTGACATACGCGCACACAGAAAGAAGTCAGCTCTGACAAATCCAGCTCAGAGAAGCACTATGAGTGCGTAGTTGAGCACACATAGAAGGACGTTGTGAGCTGATTGTCCTCGCAGTGGCAGACCACGTGTAACAATACCTGCACAGGATCGGTACATCCGAACATCACACCTGCAGGACAGGTACAGGATGGCAATAACAACTGCCCAAGTTACACCAAGAACGCACAATCCCTCCATCAGTGCTCAGACTGTCCACAATAGGCTGAGAGAGGCTGGACTGAGGGCTTGTAGGCCTGTTGTAAGGCAGGCCTACAAAAAAAATAGTATGTGGACACCTTCAAATTAGTGAATTCTTCTCTATATACAAAAGTATATAGTGTGTGTGTGTGTGTGTGTGTGTGTGCGTGTGTGTATGGATGACACACACACATATATATATATATATATATGACCAACAGATGCATATATGTATTCCCAGGCATGTGAAATAGATAGATTAGGGCCTAATTCATTTATTTAAACTATACATTTTTTAATTGTTGCGTTTATATTTTTGTTCAGTGTAAATTAGCTTTAACTTCCCGTCCCACCTAGTCAACAGCCAGTGGAATCGCGTGGCGCGAAATACAAATACCTCAAAAATGCTATAACTTAAATTTCTCAAACATATGACTATTTTACACAATTTTAAAGACAAGACTCTCGTTAATCTAACCACATTGTCCGATTTCAAAAAGGCTTTACAGTGAAAGCAAAACATTAGATTATGTCAGGAGAGTACCCTGCCAAAAATAATCACACAGCCATTTTCAAAGCAAGCATATATGTCACAAAAACCAAAACCACAGCTAAATGCAGCACTAACCTTTGATGATCTTCATCAGATGACACTCCTAGGACATTATGTTATACAATACATGCTTGTTTTGTTCAATCAAGTTCATATTTATATCAAAAACCAGCTTTTTACATTAGCATGTGATGTTCAGAACTAGCATACCCACCGCAAACTTCCGGTGAATTTACTAAATTACTCATGATTAACGTTCACAAAATACATAACAATTATTTTAAGAATTATAGATACAGAACTCCTTTATGCAATCGCGGTGTCAGATTTTAAAATAGCTTTTCGGCGAAAGCACATTTTGCAATATTCTGAGTACATAGCCCGGCCATCACGGCTAGCTAATTTGACACCCACCAAGTTTGGCCCTCACCAAACTCAGATTTACTATAAGAAAAATTGGATTACCTTTGCTGTTCTTCATCAGAATGCACTCCCATGACTTCTACTTCAACAACAAATGTTGTTTTGGTTCCAAATAATCCATAGTTATATCCAAATAGCTCCGTTTTGTTCGTGCGTTCAAGTCACTATCCGAAGG
This sequence comes from Salmo trutta, assembly GCF_901001165.1. NCBI lineage: Eukaryota > Metazoa > Chordata > Actinopteri > Salmoniformes > Salmonidae > Salmo > Salmo trutta. The sequence goes on along the minus strand of NC_042970.1, from coordinate 32,810,223 downwards.
GTGACGCGCGAGCGCATTTCGTGACAAAAAAATTCAAAATATTCCATTACCGTACTTCGAAGCATGTCAAACGCTGTTTAAAATACATTTTTATGCGATTATTCTCGTAAAATAGCGATAATATTCCAACCGGGCGATGTTGGATTCATTCAAAGGCTGAAAGAAAAAATTTGAGAATTCTCATGAACGCGCATCTCCAGTGTCACTGTTCCCAGCCTGACCACTCACAAATTCCCCTGCTGTTCTTCGCCCAGAGACAGGAGACACGTCATTCCACTTTCTGGCGCCTTCTGAGAGCCAATGGAAGCCTTAGAAAATGTCACGTTACAGCACAGATGCTGTATTTTCGATAGAGATGCAACAGAAGGATAACAAATGGTCAGACAGGGCACTTCCTGTATGGAATCTTCTCAGGTTTTGGCCTGCCATATGAGTTCTGTTATACTCACAGACACCATTCAAACAGTTTTAGAAACTTTAGAGTGTTTTCTATCCAAATCTACTAATTGTATGCATATTCTCGTTTCTGGGCAAGAGTAGTAACCAGTTTAAATTGGGTATGTTTTTTATCCGGCCGTGCAAATACTGCCCCCTAGCCCCAACAGGTTAAAACAGCAACATTTTCTCTCAGCTCCATGGCAAAATGTGTTGCGTTGCAAAAAAATTGCATTAAAATGCAAATATGTCTCTCAGCTCCACAGAGAAATATGTAGAATTGCAGGAAATTGGCTTAAAAATGTAAGAATTTCTCTACACCGCCAAGATGGGGGCATCTAATAGTTTTCTCTCAAATTCAACTGGGACGACCATGCCCCCTTTGATCCAGAAAATACTCTATGATCATTACCGAAATTAAGGTTATCGTTATCAAAACGGACCTAAAAATGATGTGGTAATTAGATGCCCTTAGCTGATTTACTTACTTAATCCTATTAAATTATCAACGTCATAGGCTAATAAATATCCTAATGCATGGCTGGCTACTACTGCCTGCATTTATTCCAAACACAGATTTAGATGGTAGGCTAATTTGCTTGCCCCATATATTGTTTCACTTTCGATAGGAGCAAAATTCTTCCCCACAACGTTTGTACAAAATCTACATTTATAATTCGATTTTCTAATGATCTGTCGCTCGGTAAACATGCCTGGGCGAGAATAAATCATCATAATAGCAAGCATGCGCTTGGATAACGACAGACGTCAGCAATGGAATAATTATATGGACAGACAAAGTAGGCCTACTACACAAGACAGACTAAAACAATCATATACCGTCAGCAAAGTCGACAGGAAATAACTAGATTGAACAATAATGACTAGCTACGGATTCTGATTCGTACACGATGTTTGGAGAAGGGGAGACTTGTACCCTGAGACAAGTGACTGTCTGGGTATTTGTTTGATGAAATTAGAGCCGAGGGAGTAATTTGTTGTAATCCAATCGTTGCAGCAGGCTCAACCGATACCCCGCCCATTTATTTACAGACAGAAGAACTAGCCAATAATTGTTTAGAGCACTCAGTGCTTCATCACAATTGTTGTGAGAGATTCGTGCTGCAAGTGAAGCGCTTTTTTTTAAGAGCTTTGTCATTAGCGTATTCAGATAAATCTCCATATCTGTTAGATACTTGTTTTGTTCATGTACTCGGCACACCCCTAATAATCAGAACCCATGCAGTGAACACGCCATCCCGACGACTGTTTCAGCCTTACCGTTGGACGATGCTTTTCCCCTTTTCACCAGTGATTGGTTAAATCCACATCAACGTTCCTTGCTCATCTGCGTTGCATGCGATTAGCGGAAAACTTGTTAAAAAACAATACTTGTTACCATTCCCCTTCCTTTGCCGAGTGCGCCCCTTTTTTTAGCATAATATAATGTCAGATGCACTGTTGAGGACACACTGTTCTACTATATTACTGTACAGGCACAGTTGCACATTGTTAAGATGTTGCATGCAGTAGCTACATTGTTATAGTGAATGGGGGAACAAAGCATTTTAGAAACAGGCTATATATATTTTCTCCAAACTCTTCCTATATAAGATTACTTTTTGTTATTATAATGTATCATTTACGCTTAGGCCTGTAGGCTAAACTAGGGAAGTCGTTGTCATTGGCATCCCCTTTTTCAAGTGAGCCCTGTACAAGAAAAGCAAAACACACACACACACTTGGATGCTCTGAGTTAATGGCAGATCACTTTAATAGAAATGTTAATGAACAGAAAATTGCCTAAATAACTGTTTTGTTCAACATAATTGAATGGTCGTAAATGTAGCCTACTAGCCTGGTCCCAGATCTATTTGTGCGCTTGCCTACGCCATTGCTGTTCTTGTCAAGCCAAACATGTTTGGCATGACAATGAACTGGCATAATAGCACATTCAGGCTATAAAATAGCACACTCAGGCTATAAGCATACTGTCACTCACGCTATAAATGTCTACCTGTGTACATTGATTGAGCGTCTCAGCTCTGTAAAGGCTATACACAAGGGCAGGAGTATATATATATATATATATATATATACTTGTCAAAAGTTCTAGAACACCTACTTGTTCAAGGGTTTTTCTTTATTTTTATTATTTTCTACATTGTAAAATAATAGTGAAGACATCAAAACTTTGAAATAACACATATGGAATCATGCAGTAACCAAAGGGTTAAACAAAATATATTTTAGCCACCCTTTGCCTCTATGGCAGCTTTGCACACTCTTGGCATTCTCACAACCAGCTGCACCTGGAATGTTTTCCAACAGTCTTGAAAGAGTTCCCACATATGCTGCTTTTCCTTAACTCTGCGGTTCGACTCATCCCAAACCATCTCAATTTGGTTGAGGTTGGGGGATTGTGGAGGCCAGGTCATTTGAAGCAGAACTCAATCACTCTCCGTCTTGGTAAAATAGCCCTTACACAGCCTGGAGGTGTGTTGGGTCATTGTCCTGTTGAAAAACAAATGATAGTCCCACTAAGCCCAAACCAGATGGGATGGTGTATCGCTGCAGAATGCTGGTTAAGTGTGCCTTTGTAACAGTATAGCTTCCGTCCCTCTCCTCAACCTGGGCTTGAACCAGGGACCCTCTCCACACATCAACAACTGACACCCACAAAGCATCGTTACCCATCGCGCCACAAAAGCCAAGGCCCTTGCAGAGCAAGGGGAACAACTACTTCAGGTCTCAGAGTGAGTGACGTCACCGATTGAAACGCTATTAGTGCACACCACCGCTAACTAGCTAGCCATTTCACATCGGTTACACCTTGAATTCTAAATAGATCAGACTGTCACCAGCAAAGCCCCCCCACACCATAACACCTCCTCCTCCATGCTTTACGGTGTGAAATATATATGCGGCGATCATCCGTTCACTCACACTGCGTCTCACAAAGTCATGGCAGTTGGAACCAAAAATCTCAAATTTGGACTCAGACCAAAGGACAAATTTCCACCGGTCTAATGTCCATTGCTTGTGTTTCTTGGCCCAAGCAAGTCTCTTCTTATTATTGGTGTCGTTTTAGTAGTGGTTTCTTTGCAGCAATTCGACCATGAAGGCCTTATTCACACAGTCTCCTCTGAACAGTTGATGTTGAGATGTGTCTGTTACTTGAACTCTGTGAAGCATTTATCTGAGGCTGGTAACTCTAATGAACTTATCCTCTGCAGCAGAGGAAACTCTGGGTCTTCCATTCCTGTGGCAGTCCTCATGAGAGCCAGTTTCATCATTGCGCTTGATGGTTTTTGCGACTACACTTGAAGAAACTTTCAAAGTTCTTGAAATGTTCTGTATTGATTGACCTTAATAATGATGGGCTGTAGTCCCCCCCCCCCCCCACACACACACACACACACACATTGTCACAACACAACTGATTGGCTCAAACGCATTAAGAAGGAAAGAAATTCCACAAATGTACATTTAAGAAGGCACACCTGTTATGCGTTCCAGGTGACTACCTCATGAAGCTGGTTGAGGGAATGCCAAGAGTGTGCAAAGCTGTCATCAAGGAAAAGGGTGGCTAAATATAAAATATATTTTGATTTGTTTAACACTTTTTTGGTTACTACATGATTCCATATGTGTTATTTCATAGTTTTGATGTCTTCACTATTATTCTATAATGTAGAAAATAGTAAACATAGAAAAACCCTTGAATGAGTAGGTGTTCTAAAACATTTGACCGGTAGTGTGTGTGTGTATATATAGATAGATCGATATGATTGTATCATCTCCAGTACTATGTTACTTGGTGTCAATGGGGGATTGAGTTGGTACATAGCCCCTCCCAGTGTTTTTAGAAAGTCCATAGTTTTCCGCTAAGAAATGCCACAAGGGGGCGCTATGATCCCTCTGCTCTGAAAGTGAGTACTGGCAATTTGGGAGTACTGGCAATTTGGGAAAACTGTAGCTACTATATTGCAATATGATTCAATATTCTGTCCATTAGTAGAACTTTGGCAGCTCGGCCAATAAAACAACGACACACTGGTTAAAAGCTGTTTTTTATCCTATTGCTACAATTAAAAACACAGACCGACTGTTAGTGGCATAATAAACGTGTTTTAATTAACTTTTAATCGATTCTGATTCAATGACAATTTCTGATTAGGGAAACTCATAATCACCCAGTTTGTCCAGGAAGATAGTGGATAAAGTTGCCCGACTGCTGTAACTAACCTGTGAATCTATGCTATGAATCTGTATGATGAGTTGTTGCAAAATACAGTTATGTACTGTGTGTGGTATGTTTACCTTGGATTATTTTCATCCAGGTTATTTTGATGCAGAGGAAGGGAGTTTGTTCTGAACAGTTTGTTCGAATTGCTGAACATTAATGAATTGTACACCTCCCACTCTTTGACCACTGCGTTTATAGTCAGATCCCCATGCAGTGAACACGCCCTCCCGACCAATGTGTCAGCCCTACCATTGGACGATGCATTTTCCGTTTTCACCTGTGATTGGTTAAATTCACATCAACATTCACTGCCCATGTACGTTGCATGTGAACAGCAGAAGACGTATTTTTCTCAAACTAGTGCGTTATCTTAACCTTTCCCCTTCATTTTGCCGAGTGCGCGACTCTTTTTAGCGTAATGTGCTGTCAGATGCACTGTTCTATTATATTACGATACAGGCACAATAAAACAACACACTGGTTAGAAGCTGTTTTTATCCTATTGCTACCGTTAAAAGCACATACCAACTGTTAGTGGCATAATAAACGTATTTTAATTCACTTTTAATCAACTCTGTTTCAATGACAATTTCTGTGTAGGGAAACTTATCACCAGTGGTGGAAAAGGTACCCAGTTGTTGAGTAAAGGAAAGATACCTTCATAAAAAATGACTCAAGTGAAAGTCACCCAGTAAAATACTACTTGAGTAAAAGTATTTGGGTTTTATTTAACCAGACAAGTCAGTTAATAACAAATTCTTATTTACAATTACGGCTACCCCGGCCAAACCCTAACCTGGACGACGCTGGGCCAGTTGTGCGCCGCCCTATGGGACTCCCAATCACAGCCGGTTGTGATACAGCCTGGAATCGAACCATTGTCTGTAGTGATGCCTTTAGCACTGAGATGCAGTGCCTTAGACCGCTTTGCCACTCTGGAGTTTTACTTAAGTATCAAAAGCAAATTGAATCGCTAAAATATACTTAAGTATCAAAAGTAAAAGTATAAATCATTTCAAATTCCTCCTATTAAACAAACCAGATGGCACTATTGTTACGGATAGCCAGGGGCACACTCCAACACTCACACCTCATTTACAAACTAGCATTTGTCTTTGGTGAGTCTGCCAGATCAGAGGGAGAAGGGATGAGCAGGCATGTTCTCTTGATAAGTGCAAGAATTGAACCATTTTTCTGTCCTGCTAAGCATTCAAAAGTACTTTTAGGTGTCAGGGAAAATGTAAGGAGTAAAAAGTACATACTTTTACTTCACTACATTCCTAAATCAAATTAAAGGTTGTCAAAAATATAAACAGTAAAGTACAGATACCCCAAAAACGACTTAAGTAGTACTTTAAAGTATTTTTACTTAAGTACTTTCCACTACTGCGTATCACCCCGTTTGGCCAGGTAGCTGTACGACTGCTGTTAACTAACGTGAATAAATGCCATGAATTAGCATGATGTGTTGTGTTGTTTATCGTCAGATCCCATGCAGTGAACACGCCCTCCTGACCAATGTGTCGGCCTTACCATTGGATGATGCATTTCCTCTTTTCACCTGTGATTGGTTAAATTCACATCAACATTCTCTGTCCATGTGCGTTGCATGCGAACAGCGGAAGACTCGCTTCTTATCTTTCCCCTACTTTAGTTTAGTGCGACCCTCTTTTTGGGGCACTGTTCTACGATATTACGGTACATGCACAGTTGGGTTGTTAAATTGTAGCATGCTGTAGCAATTTGTAAGTCGCTCTGGATAAGAGCGTCTGCTAAATGACTTAAATGTAGCTATATTGTTATAACGTGAACAAGGCATTTTAAAAACAAACGGGCTATGTATATTTTCTCCTAACTCTGACAGTATTTGGAGCATTAATAGTCTTCCTATATAACATGGCATGTTATTATGTTAATGTTGCATTTAAGCCTAGGCCTGTAGAATACAACAGGGAAGTCATTGACACTGGCATACCCTTTCAAGTAAGCCCCATACAATACTCAGACCTCACACACAAATGTTCTGAGTTAATTTCAGGTCATTTTCATAGAAACGGAAATAAACGGAAAATAGCCTAAATTACAGCGTTTTGCTCAACTTTATTTAATGATCATAAATGTAGCCTACACCATTTAATGGTCTCAGCGTAGTGACATTACGGTAATGATATACTAGCTGTCATCAAGTAGGAAACAGCTTCTATCGATTAAAACGGGACAGGTGCAGCTACCAGGATGACTTCCAACGAATACCATATAATGGCAACATCACCCCGTGAGCTTACTCAGAACCCGCTGAAGAAAATATGGATGCCATGGAAAAACGGGCTCTTTGTACATATTTTACAAAGAAGGGGTAAGTTGCCTTGGTGTATCACCGGCTTGTGCCAACAGCGAATGGGCGCAGGGGAAGGGTATGCTCGATTTGGCCAAATACAGAATATTTTAAACAAATGTAGATATGTTGTACTTAATCGAAGTTCGAGATTCCCAGATGTTCTACACTGGCGTTGCGCAGCATGACAAGGTCAGGATTTTCTTCAAGGGACTAGCCGGGGCGGCAGGGTAGCCTGGTGGTTAGAGTTTTGGACTAGTAATCGGAAGGCTGCAAGTTCAAATCCCCGAGCTGACAAGGTAAAAATCTGTCGTTCTGCCCCTGAACAGGCAGTTAACCCACTGCCGTCATTGAAAATAAGAATTTGTTCTTAACTGACTTGCCTTTTTATAAAAAAAAATATTGAATCATTTCGATTTAGTCTTAAATGATTCCACTTTTAAAAATATTTTTATTTAGGTATTTCCATTTTAAAATGTTGTTTATTCATGCCTATATTACAATTACGCATATGCTATATGAATTGATAAAGAAATGGTATGGAAGCGCTCAGAATTGAATTAGACCAGGCAGATGACTTGCACATGACAACGCGCCCGTTTGCCCGTGATGGCACAACCGATCAACCCAACCATACCGATGTGGAGTACAACAAGGTTATTTTATTGTTTAACTAAACATGTTTAAAGGGAAACTGAACGCTAAAACCAACATCTCTTGTGAAAATTGCATATGTTGCATCGGTATTAGTCAAACATGTATTCCAGTGGCAAAATTGACTAAAACGTGTAAGTAGGATAACTTTGGTCATAAAGTCAGTCTATTCCAAAACATAGTTACACACACATCTCACAAAACTGAGGTTGTCACAATTTACACGAGGGTTGGTTTAGATTACAATCATGCACTTGCCCGTTAAAGTGCCACTAAAGTCCAAAACGCGTGTTCTAGAATATTGGCTTTCATACTTTTCGATTTTCGAATTATCAGCGTGGCTCAATCAAAACTGTCAACACGTTCAAATGGACGCAGTGCAGTGGTTGGGAATTCTGGCTAGGTGCGCATTAGGGCTGTTAGTCCCGTAGATGGTGGTCTCAGAGCGCTACGAAGCTATGTCACAATGGGATACTAGCGGTTCGGGGGGGGGGGCAGTGCCCCTGTGATAACAATTTTGGACCCCCTTGTGGCCCCCCTACATAATTTTTACATAACAAATTTTTGCTATCTTTCTTTTTTTACATCCATTATTAGACAGTGGCAACAATGATGATTATGAACATGGTCTTTTGCCTGCAAATGCCTGCAATGCAGTGAAGAAAACGATATGACAACAATAAGTCTAATGTAACTGGCCCCTCTTACCAGACTATAGCGTCTCTGTATCTGGACTCAGACCCTTTACAATCCTCTGTTAACTGAATTCTATCACAGTACCAAAAATGTACGGTATGCAATGTTCTAGAATATTGGACCATTGGCATTCATACTTTTCAAATTCTCAGCACAGCTCAGGCAATTTCTCAAACTGTCAACATGTTCAAATTAACAGAGTACATGTACTGGAGACATGTTGGTTGGGAATCTTGGGGAGGTAGGCGTTCAGGCTGTAGCTTACGTCCCCCACGGATGGTGGTCTCAGAGCAGTTTAGCTAGTGTCACAGGGTTGCCGGACTATCGTGTCCTAGCATCTGTGGACTATGATTTACGATTAATTCCTATGGTGAATTGCCATGATTGATGGCTGATTACGCTCTATCCACTCATAGCAGCAGGACCTGAGTCAAACCTGCCCATTACGCAGCGCCTCTGATTTATTTACAGTACCAGTCAAAAGTTTGGACACCTACTCATTCAAGGGTTTTTCTTTATTTTTACTATTTTCTACATTGTAAAATAATAGTGAAGACATCAAAACTATGAAATAGCACATATGGAATCATGTAGTAACCAAAAAAGTGTTAAACAAATCAAAATATATTTTTGATTTTAGATTCTTTAAAGTAGCCACCCTTTGCCTTGATGACAGCTTTCCACACTTGGCATTCTCTCAACCAGCTTCACCTGGAATGCTTTTCCAACAGTCTTGAAGGAGTTCCCACATATGCTGCGCACTTGTTGGCTCCTTTTCCTTCACTCTGCGGTCCAACTCATCCCAAACCATCTCAATTGGGTTGAGGTCGAGTAATTGTGGAGGCCAGGTCATCTGATGCAGCACTTGATCACTCTCCTTCTTGGTCAAATACACAGCCTGGAGGTCTGTTTGATCATTGTCCTTTTGAAAAACAAATGATAGTCCCACTAAGTGCAAACCAGATGGGATGGCGTATCACTGCAGAGTGCTGTGGTAGCCATGCTGGTTAAGTGTGCCTTGAATTCTAAATAAATCACTGACAGTGTCACCAGCAAAGCACCCCCACACCACCACCATTACACCTCCTCCTCCATGCTTCACTGTGGGAAACACACATGCGGAGATCATCCGTTCAACTACTCTGCGTCTCACAAAGACAGCAGTTAGAACCAAAAATCTCACATTTGGACTCATCAGACCAAAGGACAGATTTCCACCGGTCTAATGTCCATACTCGTGTTTCTTGGCCCAAGCAAGTCTCTTCTTATTATTGGTGTCCTTTAGTAGTGGTTTCTTGCAGCATTCCAACCACCAATGCCTGATTTCACGCAGTCTCCTCTGAACAGTTGATGTTGAGATGTGTCTGTTACTTAAACTCTAAAGCATTTATTTGGGCTCCAATCTGAGGCTGGTAACTCTAATCAACTTAAAATCTGCAGCAGAGGTAACTCTGGGTCTTCCTTTCATGAGAGCCAGTTTCATCATAACACTTGATGTTTTTTGCGACTGCACTTGAAGAAACGTTCAAAGTTCTTGACATTTTCCTGATTGGCTGACCTTGTCTTAAATTAATGATGGACTGTCATTTGTCTTTGCTTGTTTGAGATGTTCTTGCCGTAATATGGACTTGGTCTTTTACCAAAATAGGCTGTCTTCTGTACACCACACCTACCTTGTCACAACACAACTGATTGGCTCAAATGCATTAAGAAGGAAAGAAATTCCACAAATTAACTTTTAACAAGGCTCACCTGTTAATTGAAATGTATTCGAAGTGACAACTTCATGAAGCTATTTGAGAGAATGCCGAGAATGTGCAAAGCTGTCATCAAGGCAAAGGGGGGCTACTTTGAAGAATCTAAAATATATTTTGATTTGTTTAACACTTGGTTTTTTTGGGTTATACAGCAAGCCAGCAAAACACTAGTCTCAACGTCAACAGTGAAGAGGCAACTCCAGGATGCTGGCCTTCTAGGCAGAGTTCCTCTGTCCAGTGTCTGTTCTTTTGCCCATCTTAATCTTTTCTTTTTATTGGCCAGTCTGAGATATGGCTTTTTCTTTGTAACTCTGCCTAGAAGGCCAGCATCCCGGAGTCACCTCTTCACTGTTGATGTTGACTGGTGTTTTGCGGGTACTATTTAATGAAGCTGCCAGTTGAAGACTTGTGAGGCGTCTGTTTCTCAAACTAGACACTAATGTACTTGTCCTCTCGCTCAGTTGTGCACCGGGGCCTCCCACTCCTCTTTCTATTCTGGTTAGAGCCAGTTTGCGCTGTTCTGTGAAGGGAGTAGTTCACAGCGTTGTACGAGATCTTCAGTTTCTTGGCAGTTTCTCGCATGGAATAGCCTTCATTTCTCAGAACGAGAATAGACTGACGAGTTTCAGAAGAAAGATCTTTGTTTCTGGTCATTTTGAGCCTGTAACCGAACCCACAAATGCTGATACTCCAGATACTCAATTAGTCTGAAGGCCAGTTTTATTGCTTCTTTAATCAGAACAACAGTTTTCAGCTGTGCTAACATAATTGCAAAAGGGTTTTCTAATGATCAATTAGATTTTTAAAATGATAAACTTGGATTAGCGAACACAGGAGTGATGGTTGCTGATAATGGGCCTCTGTACGCCTATGTAGATATAATATTAAAAATCTGTCGTTAGCTACAATAGTCATTTACAACATTAACTACACTGTATTTCTGATAAATTTTATGTTATTTTAATGGACAAAAAATTAGCTTTTCTTTAAAAAAATAAGGACATTTCTAAGTGACCCCAAACTTTTGAACGTGTGTGTGTGTGTGTGTGTGTGTGTGTGTGTGTGTGTATTCATTCACACACTTTACACCGACACTTTTACACAAAACCCGCATACAGACACAACACACACTTTACACCGACACTTTTACACAAAACCCGCATACAGACACAACACACACTTTCATACTCATCATATACTGCTGCTACTCTATTATTGTCTATCCTGTTGTCTAGTCACTTTACCCTGCCTTTATGTACATATCTACCTCTTACCCCTGCACATTGGTCTGGTACTCCCTGTTTGTAGCTTAATTCTTGTGTATTGTATTCCTCTTGTTACTGTTTTTATTTGTATTAATATTTTTGAACTCTGCATTGTTGGGAAGGGCTCGTGAGCAAGCATTTCACGGTACAGTCTATAACTCTTGTATTTGGTGCATGTGACATACGATTTTGATTTGAAATGAGAATTGAGACAATGTGCTATTTCTTACCGATTCTCTACATCTCCTGTCCAAAAACAAATCCTGTGAAATGACGTCAACACATACTGGAGGAGTTACTGGCTAGCTTAGTTAACAAACTACCTACGTTGGTTCTGGCGCGTGTGACCAGAATGACACTTCGAAGAACCACCAAAGGCACCCTCCATTTCTGTTTGAAAAGTGAGAAAGAGGCGGAGTTGGACCATTTTTCATGGCCAAAGTCTATCTTTGCTTGAGAAATACTGCATCAAACACCTTCGCTAGATAAAGTTGCGCGACTAAGATGGCAAAAACGTCACTTTGATTACTTGATTTATCTTATATTAATTCATATTTATCTTATATTAATTCTGACTATTTTGAGGAAGTAGTAGTGGCTATATTGTTGCTACAATGACTTATGGGGAAACAACAATAACTGCCAGCGTAGGGTTTGGCGGTAGGGCCGGCAATCATTGACTGGTTTGGATTTTTACTTTACCTTCTAAAACAGTATTTAAATGTTTGATTTGTTACAAAGAATAATTCAGTAATGACTCAAAAAATTATGGCAATCTGTTTTTAGGGCGATTTTTAAGACCCTGCTAACAGCTGAGAACCACTAGCTAACTTTATAGCGTAAGTCAAATTTAGGAAGCTTTCCAAATAGACCCTTGTAAATTGGCTGACTACCCCTAGTGGTGAAAGACGAAAATACGCAGTCAGAGGAAAATAATTATTTCCATAAAGGAAATGTTTTTGTTGTTGAAATAGAAGCATACTAAGATCAGAAGGATAACACAGTGTGTAAATAATAAATTAGTTCAGGAAATTAATATATTTTTTAAAATGCTGGAAGTGAATGCTAGAATTGAACAAATCACTATGCAAATGAAAGCCATTGGTTGAGTATCAGAGTTTGATAGTACACAATAGGATTTTGATTGCAATGTTCTACAAATGGGACTACTTCAGTTTTGTCCTCATTATTAGGAGTTCACGGCGACTCAACAAATCACAGCGCAGATTGAAGGGTACCATTCCTGCTTTTACTTCCAGGTATGGGTTTAGGTTGAAGATGAAGGTTAAGATGAGGATTCTAATATGCCATAACTCTTTATAACTCCGAGTCACTATTCGCCTCATAAACCGTGGGGGGACACAACTGCGCCGATTCAACATAGTCTAGATTTAAGTAGTTATTTCTTCTAAACCAAAACACTTTTGGGGTTCTCATACCCTTACAATGTTGTTTTCATTATTGCTTGAACAGTCGCTAAGATTATACTTGGTTGAATCTTTGCAAAATACCTACTTTGGATGCAGTAGTTATTTTCTGCTGGTCGAGAAAACTCCCCCATGTTTTCCCCCACGGTGGGAAAATTATGAATACTGGCTCAGTCTATGGGATCAGCTATGCTAAGCAACAGTACTGGGCCCATGAATTTGTTTATTTCGAAAAGCTTCCACATGGAATCATAACTTGTCCTAACCTTTGTAATCTTCAACCAAGTTATGGGTACACTCAAAATGGCTGCCACTCCACCCATTATGCCATCCGTGACTTGAAAGGGGAGGCCCGTTCTATGGATTCTATGGCTGCGACTGTCGGTTTTCATGTCGCAGACACATGAAAAAAGTTCAACTTTGACCTTGTCGTTGCATCCATTGCAGCTCGCCATTACCTTGTAAATAATGATCTTTGTTGTGAGTTTATTTTCCTGAATACAAAGTAAGATGTCCACTATGCTCTGGTCATTATTTGAACTAGCTAGCTAGTAACAAAACATTGTTTAGAAAGTTGCTTTTAGTTGCCTGGCTTATGACATATACAAAATACATTTTTAAACAGATGGGTTTATTGTTATTCAAATTCAGAAATTTGGACCACCAGGCTGCTGATGTTATGCAGCCTGTCATTTTTGTGTTTATACCTTCTCATAACAATAGAATGTTCATGATGTCACTGCGACAACTGTCGACAGATATGTGGATAGACCAACTGTGAACTTGGCATGGGCACTGTGAATTGAATATCCGGATATCTGAATGGACGTTAGTATTCAAACACTTGTGAGAGATTTAAATAAAAAATAAAAATAATAAAAAAACATTTTTTGGGGGGCCTATTTTAACAATGAAAAAGCTTTGTCTAAGTGTAATTAAATTGTCCATGTTACACACAACGATATAAAGTACCATGACTTGAAATATTCTGCATGCTTATCGTCACATTTTAGACTAAAATGAAAAGTTATTTGTAGTAGTTGTCGTTTTTCTCCCAGGGCATCTCATCTCGTTAACACTGTAGTTTTAGCCAGGAAAATGTTGTTGACAAGTATTTTTTGTCATAGTTGTTGTCGACGAAATGAACGCTGTATTCCATTCTCCCTATCACTTCATTTATCATCTGCTCTAGGCACATCTCAATAGGTGGTCTAGGTATCCTCATGACATCGCACAAGTGGGGTGGGGGAGGCCGATGACATCAGAGGGCACCATCAGACCAACTCCTTGAATGGCCTACTCCTTGGAAGTTTGCAGAAAAAAATAGATTTTTCTCAACATATTTGTTTGCCCTTAACCTTAAGTGTGTGTACAGTTGTGGCCAGAAGTTTTGAGAATTAATTTTCACAAAGTCTGCTGCCTCAGTTTGTATGATGGCAATTTGCATATACTCCAGAATGTTATGAAGAGTGATCAGACGAATTGCAATTAATTGCAAAGTCCTTCTTTGCCATGCAAATGACCTGAATCCCCCAAAAAACATTAGCACTGCATTTCAGCCCTGCCACAAAAGGACCAGCTGACATGTCAGTGATTCTCTCGTTAACACAGGTGTGAGTGTTGATGAGGACAAGGCTGGAGATCACTCTGTTATGTTGATTGAGTTCGAATAACAGACTGGAAGCTTCAAAAGGAGGGGGATGCTTGGAATCATTGTTCTTCCTCTGTCAACCATGGTTACCTGCAAGGAAACACGTGCCGTCATCATTGCTTTGCACAAAAAGGGCTTCACAGGCAAGGATATTACTGCCAGTAAGATTGCACCTAAATCAACCATTTATCGGATCATCAAGAACTTCAAGGAGAGCGGTTCAAATGTTGTGAAGAAGGCTTCGAGGCGCCCAAGAAAGTCCAGCAAGTGCCAGGACCGTCTTCTAAAGTTGATTCAGCTGCGGGATCGGGGCACCACCAGTACAGAGCTGGCTCAGGAAGGCAGGTGTGAGTGCATCTGCATGCACAGTGAGGCGAAGACTTTTGGAGGGTGGCATGGTGTCAAGAAGGGCAGCAAAGAAGCCACTTCTCTCCAGGAAAAACATCATGGACAGACTGATTCTGCAAAAGGTACAGGGATTGGACTGCTGAGGACTGGGGTAAAGTCATTTTCTCTGATGAATCCCCTTTCTGATTGTTTGGGGCATCTGGGAAAAAAGCTTGTCCGGAGAAGATAAGGTGAGTGCTACCATCAGTCCTGTGTCATGCCAACAGTAAAGCATCCTGAGACCATTCATGTGTGGGGTTGCTTCTCAGCCAAGGGAGTGGGCTCACTCACAATTTTGCCTAAGACCACAGACATGAATAAAGAATGGTACCAACACATCCTCCGAGAGCAACTTCTCCCAACCATCCAGGAACTGTTTGGTGACGAACAATGCCTTTTCCAGCATGATGGAGCACCTTGCCATAAGGCAAAAGTGATAATTAAGTGGCTTGGGGAACAAAACATTGATATTTTGGGTCCATGGCCAGGAAACTCCCCAGACCTTAATCCCATTGAGAACTTGTGGTCAATCCTGAAGAGGCGGGTGGACAAACAAAAACCCACAAATTCTGACAAACTCCAAGCATTGATTATACAAGAATGGGCTGCCATCAGTCAGGATGTGGCCCAGAAGTTAATTGACAGCATGCCAGGGCAGATTGCAGAGGTCTTGAAAAAGAAGGGTCAACACTGCAGATATTGACTCTTTGTATCAACTTCATGTAATTGTCAATAAAAGCCTTTGACACTTATGAAATGTTTGTAATTATACTTCAGTATTCCATAGTAACATCTGACACAAATATCTAAAGACACTGAAGCAGCAAACTTTGTGGAAATTAATATTTGTGTCATTCTCAACTTTTGGCCACGACTACATTACTGGATTTATACATGGGATATTGTTTCTCAACAGGAAAAAAATGAAATATAAATAGCTGGAGTGTCCATTTTTAATAGCAACAATCAATACAGTATTGTAGCATAGAAGTAAGGATGGAAAAATATAGTGATGGCTATATATCATGAGAAGGTGATATTGAACCAATGCACTGTGAGTATACAAAACAAAACTGCTCTTTCCATGACATAGCTTTCACCTGGTCCGTCTATGATCTCTTGATGTCACTTGTTAAATCCACTTCAGTCAGTGTATATGAAAGGGAGGAGACAGGTTAAAGAAGGATTGTTAAACCTTGAGACAATTGAGACATGGATTGTGTATGTTTGCCATTCAAAGGGTGAATGGGCAAGACAAAAATGTAAGTGCCTTTGAATTGGGTATGCTAGTAGGTGCCACTGGCACCGGTTTGAGTGTGTCAAGAACTGCAACGCTGCTGGGTTTTTCACGATCAACAGTTTCCTGTGTGTATCGAGAATGATCCACCACCCAAAGGACATCCAGCCAACTCACTGTGGAAAGTTTTTGACACTTTGTAGATTCCATACCCAATGAATTGAGGCTTTTTTGAGCGCAAAAGGGGGTGCAACACAATATTAGGAAGGTGTTCTTAATGGTTTGTACTCTCACTGTATATTTGTATAATTAGCACAAAGAGCCTGTGAGATGACTTGTAGTAGAAGAAATGTGTTGTACAAGTTAGCAGCGTCCTCCGCTAAGCCACAGCTTCCCCTTGGCTACGACAGACAGCTCGCTCTCTTTGCTCTACAAGATGGTGTCCGGACGCATATTTAAAAACTCTGTGCCGTCTAGCTCATTCCACATCCAGTTCAACATCCACTCAAGGGCTCCGCTGGCCGAGACGTCCAGGTCGCTCTCCACTGTCCGTCCTCATCTTCGTCAGTGTTACAACTGCCCCTCCCCCCCACCCAAGACGCAAATCTCGTTTTTCTTAATGAGCCCAGGCAAATTCTGTGAGTTCAGCCGCCCTTTAAACATCATTTGAGCAAATATATGCACAGTGAAGGCGACGTTGAACTTATGGAAATGACAGCACAGGAGCGCCTGTTTGTGTATTTGTTTGTTTGGACCACCTGTCCATGGCCCAGCAGCATTGAGAAGGGACTGGTAAACGATCAATATGAGCCACTGTTATTGTTGCGCTGCAGAATAACAGGCAGCCAACTATCGTCAAAAGTCCAAAAGAAACAGTTGGGGAAAACCTACCGATTCACTCCAGAACTTCCATATGTCCCTTCACTGTGGGTTCGGGTCCCAACAGGGATTGCCCCAGATGGTTTTATGAAGAACATTTCCTTAGAGGACATATTTCTTTAATTAACCCTTATTTTACCTGGTAAGTTGACTAAGAACATATTCTCTTTTACAGCCATGACCTGGGGTAGAGTTGCAGGGGGGAAGAGAGTGGATGTGTAGGGTGCCGTCTTTCGGATGGGACGTTAAACGGGTGTCCTGACTCTCTGAGGTCATTAAAGATCCCATGGCACTTATCGTAAGAGTAGGGGTGTTAACCCCGGTGTCCTGGCTAAATTCCCAATCTGGCCCTCATACCATCACGGCCACCTAATCATCCCCAGCTTACAATTGGCGCATTCATCCCCTGCTGTCCCCTGTAACTATTCCCCAGGTCGTTGCTGTAAATGAGAACGTGTTCTCAGTCAACTTACCTGGTAAAATAACGGTAAAATAAAAATGAATGAGCCAATTGGAAGCTGGGGATGGTGGCCATGATGGCATGAGGGCCAGATTGGGAATTTAGCCAGGACACCTGGGTTAACACCCCTACTTTTCCGATCAGTGTCATGGGATCTTTAGTGACCACTGAGAGTCAGGACACCCGTTTAACGTCCCATCCGAAAGACGGCACCCTACGCGGGGCAGTGTCCCTGTCACTACCCTGGGGCATTGGGATCTCCTTTGACCAGAGGGATGAGTGCTCCCTAAAGGCCTTCCAACACCACTTTCAGCAGCATCTGATCTCCCATCCAAGGACTGACCAGGCTTAGCTTCAAAGGCAAGCCAGCAATGGGATTCAGGGTGGTATACTGCTGCATAACTGTGTTGCAGAAGAGAGATTTTGTTTGTGTGGAGGGCAGTGTCGTTTGTGTGTGGTAGGTAGGTAGCAGATGATTACTCTGCAGTCTTGGTTTGTCTCACCTCCTGTGGAACTCTGTCTACTTTTTGCTGAGTCAACCAAGGGTTCAATCAGCCACTGCTTGGGATCTGTAGTATTTTAGTTTGACTTGTTCCGTGTCCTCACACTAAATCTAATGCCTGCCTCAGACCACTCGTAGAAAAGCTAAGTACGTCATTAGATGCTTTTTTTGCCCTCAGCAAGCAGTTGGGCAGCGTTTTATGCTGTGTCACTCTTTTTGAACTTTTGTTGATGGTTTCAATAAGGCTGTTCTGTAGTTGATCACTGTAATTTGGTTGTTCTAGGATCATCGGATAGTATTCCTGTGTGCAGTCTGTGGATCCCTCTTAGCGTCAGGTCTGTTTACCCTAGTTTAATTAGATCTGGAAATGTGTGTCACAGCTTCAGCAGCTCTTGCAAAGCCATAGTCTGACTTGCTCTTCGGTATGGGAGCAATTTATTTATTCATTTATCTATTTTTATTCCTAGATTCCATCTGTCAACAACACAATTCATGCCTACTTCTCCACTCTACATTCTCATTGTTCCTCAGTTGGCTCAAATATGTTAGGGGTTTCAATTCTCATTGTGAATGCATGTATCTGTTTCTGTCTGCTTTACCTTCACTTAAATGATCACCCAAAGCTACTCCATCCAGTCTACGCCTTAATTAAGGTCTGAGTTGTTCGATTAGATTCTGCATTAATGGCGCAAGGTCCCACTTGATTCAACAATAGACTGTACCTTCCACTGATATTCACAATGTCTGTGTTCATTAAACTTTCTGTCTCTCTCTTCCTATTTTTCTGTATCTCCTCTTTCTCTCTCAGTATGTATGACCAACTGTCCCACCCTCATTGTGACGGTGGGCCTCCCAGCGAGAGGGAAGACCTACATCTCCAAGAAGCTGACCCGCTATCTCAACTGGATTGGTGTGCCGACCAAAGGTACTAGGTCAAGCTCTTTCTATCTCTCTCTCGCACACACATGGACACATACACACAGGGAATATGGTTTACACTACAAACATGTTCATCTTGACTAAAAGTATCTATGTTGTTTTAGAGTTCAATGTGGGTCAGTACAGGAGGGAGTGTGTGAAGATCTACAAGTCTTTTGAGTTCTTCCATCCAGACAATGAAGAGGGGCTGAAGATCAGGAGGTGAGGCTGGAGAAGGGCTGATGGATTGAAATGCATGGGACAAGTTAGGCCTAACCCAACACTCTATTCACGTATCTCTCACTACAGGCCAAAGTTACAGAGAATAGGCTCTTTGTTGGGCTCTACTAGGCAGATACAAATAAGTAGCTATTTACATTAATATCTACAACGTGCAATTTCACCCAGTTGCTTTATTTGAGCAAAGTTTCAATTCAGTCAATTATCATAGATCTGTACCTACATTGTCTCTTTAAGGAGTTTCTTGTCGTCTTTCTGATTCTGTTGTGTACGTGTTCACCCATAGGCAGTGTGCACTGACGGCGCTGAAGGATGTGAACCAGTACCTGACTGTGGAGGGGGGCCAGGTGGCGGTGAGTAGAGCAGATCAGGCCCCCGGGGACTTGTTTGGTTCATGATCACAGTGTGAATGAGGATGTTGCTGAGTAGTGGGGAATGGGTGCACACGCCAATAGTTATTTCTTGCTTGGTAATTACATTTACTGAAATGTATTTATGTACATTAGGTACATGTATTTAAATGCCAGGGCTGTCTTGAATGTTAAATTCAGTATACAGGTATGTAATTCATCTAGCCTACTATGCAAAGAATAACTTGTGTTTTGGCGTGTGCACCCTTTTTCCCACTATTGCTCTTCAGTCTACAAGACTTGTTTGGGTAAGCGCAGAAACTCCTATACATGTTCATGTTTTGCTTGGTGCTGCCGGGACTCCTAACCTGAATGCAATGAGGATGTTGTGACTGACTGGGGTTTGATCTTCCTTACCTCAGGTGTTTGATGCCACTAACACCACCAGGGAGAGGAGATGGACCATCACCAGGTTTGCAGAGCAGAACAGCTTTAAGGTATGGAACCACCGTTAGTATCTGTAGTTATTGGCTTCGCTACCTTATAGTGTACAGTATATTTCACTGTAATGTATTTTATACTAAATCTTCATGTTCAACCTCCCAGGTGTTCTTTGTGGAGTCTGTGTGTGAAGACCCTGATGTCATTGCGGAGAACATAGTGGTGCGTGACATCTCTGCTATCTTTCAGCACTGTGCGTGTGTCACTGGTTGTATGAAAGATCAGACATTATTAAGCATAATTGCTCATAAAATTCAAGACTTCTGCTTTAATAATTGATATTCCTGTGTGACAGGATACCTGGTGAATAATTTGTACTATCTTTCTATTGATATACCCTGGGAAACATTCAGACAAGCAAGATGTTTTTCCTCTTTTTCTCTCGACTCATTTCCTCTTACTGTCTGTTTTTCCTATCTGTCCGTGCAGCAAGTGAAGCTGGGTAGTCCTGACTACATAGACTGTAATACAGAGGAGGTCATCGAGGACTTCATGAAGAGAATCAAGTGCTACGAGAACTCTTACCAGCCACTGGATGATGTTCTAGACAAGTGAGCACACACACACACACACACTAGTGGTTTCAGAATACGCTCTGACAAGATACTGGACAAGTGAGAATGCAAACACACACTCAGAATACACATGGACAAGGTCAGCAGTCTTAACCTCACACTGCTAATAGATCTGATAGTCACTCCATCCCCCACCCCAGGGATCTGTCCTACATTAAGATCATGGACGTGGGCCGGAGATACCTGGTGAACAGGGTGCTGGACCACATCCAGAGCCGCATCGTCTACTACCTAATGAACATCCACATCACACCACGCTCCATCTACCTGTGTCGCCATGGAGAGAGTGACCTCAATGTCAAAGGATGCATCGGAGGAGACTCAGGCCTGTCTGGCAGGGGCAAGGAGGTTTGTTGGTTTGTCCTTCTGTCTTTTCGTAATAAAAATGTATATTTAACGATCTTTCTCTCCCTTGCCTGTTGGTCAGTTTGCAAAGTGTCTGGGGAAGTTTATCGAGGAGCAGAACATTAAGAATCTCAAGGTGTGGACCAGCCAGATGAAGAGAACCATTCAGACAGCAGAGGCCGTGGCCCTGCCCTACGAGCAGTGGAAGGCTCTCAACGAGATCGATGCTGTAAGTCGTGTGTGTGTGTGTGTAAGCAACATTTGTTTGTATTTTAGCCTAAAATATGAATTTAATGTGTCCTTTTAATTTTAATGTGATGTCTCCTAAGCCTGCTGTTAAACAATCTTTTAGTTTTTTGTTGCGTGTGTGTTTTGACTTGGTATTTTGTTTGTATTTATTCTTTCATAGTGTATCTACGAATATGCTCTGAGTCAGCCAATGTGATTGGTGGTTCCCACTTCCCATGTCTCCTAACCCTGCTGTTAAACAGCTTGTTTTGCTTTGTCTCCCTCTCCTAGGGTGTGTGTGAAGAGATGATGTATGAGGAGATCCAGGTACATTTCCCTGTGGAGTTTTCACTTAGAGACCAGGACAAATACCGCTACCGCTACCCTAAAGGAGAGGTGAGTCCATCACAGCACAAACACTGACTGACAAAGTGTGTGTGTTAACAGGCCTCTGATTGTCCCCTCAGTCCTATGAGGACCTGGTGCAGCGGTTGGAGCCAGTCATCATGGAGCTGGAGAGGCAGGAGAACGTCCTGGTCATCTGTCACCAGGCTGTCATGCGCTGCCTGCTCGCTTACTTCCTGGATAAGAGTGCAGGTACTGTATATCTCTTGAAATACCCAACACACCCCAGTATTACAGTTTAATTCCTACTATTCGATAACAAACTGAGCCTATAGGAGAGTGAGGGTTCTGCATGTGCTGTTCATCAGTCATGATCAGATAAGCATTGATATATGATTTTAGTAGCTCTAACACAACTCAGTTGAATCCATTTAGGCTTTTACAACATTGTTCTGTTTTTGTTCTTCAGAGGAGCTGCCTTACCTGAAGTGCCCTTTGCACACTGTATTGAAGCTGACCCCTGTGGCATATGGTGAGTACACTATTATCAATAACTGCATGAAAGTGTATTAATAAACACAGCATAGTGGTTTCAATGAGATGCTTTTATTTCAGGGGTGCAACTTTCACTGGGGACCTGACCCCCCCCCCACATTCTGAAATAGCATTTTTGTGTATGCCCTCCCACAGTTTTATCATTACACTGTGATACAAAAAGTGATATTGTGTGTTTTTATATTTTTATTCAGTATAAAACCAAAGTTGCGCCCCTGCTTTATTCCATGCATATTTACTCCAATGACATGTATTTATCCATTTGATTCAGAACACCTGGATCCTTTACACTGCACCTATATTTTATGTACCTTAGTAGTGTTGATCTGTGTATTAGACCCAGTGTTCTGCTGCTCTCTAGTGGTCTGAGGAAGGAACCTGTTTTGTTTTGTCTCCCATCCTGTCCATGTAGGATGTAAAGTAGAGTCTGTCTGGTTGAATGTGGAAGCTGTGAACACCCACAGGGACAGGCCGGAGGTAGGTACCCCAGACAGAAGCACCCTTACTGGGCTTGCACTCTCAAAAGGCTTGTTCACACTGCAGGACTTAATGCTCAAATAAGTTTTTTAAATCAGTTTTGGACTACTGACTGTCCAAACAGCAAGTTACAAGTTACCAAATCGGATTTGTGTTTAGACAGCGTTGATTTTCTGACAAGGCTACACTAGTTGTCACAGTAATGATTGGTGTGTAGGCTGATAGGAAGCCTGAGCACCACTACCAATCACTGAGACGTTATGTAGCGTGCTAAGGTGACAACAATGCCTGCCATGGATGTTTCCTAGTTGCTTTGAATGTTCAAAATCATAGTTTAAGAACACTTTTAAAGTCTCAAGATTAGATGATCCAACTTTCAAAACTAGTCCTTTTTGGCTAGCCACAGCAGTCAACTAGCTAGCTAGGTAGCTGTTTAACTTTCTAGCACATTCACTCATTTCTATGTAAACAATGAAGAAGCTAGTTTGCTACCACACGCAAGCAACAAGATGCATAAGAATTTGTTCTTAACTGACTTGCCTAGTTAAATAAAAAATGAAAAAATAAATATGCCGAATAATAAACCACTTGAGGGCAAATAAATCTGATTTGACCGTTCAGACACACGGCCAGAAATCGGATTGTAACCGACATCAAACCACCTAGGTGGTCCTATGTACTTTTTGGCTGTTCAGACTGCAGGAAAAAGAACCGATTTCCATATGCAAATAAATAGGATTTGAGTCACTTCAAACTGCCAATGTGAACACGGCTAAACAGAGAGAAAGGTTCAATTAAACTAACCTAATGTGTCCTAGTACTGACTGCTCTCTCTTTTCATTGTACAGAATGTAGACATTTCACGGATGCCAGAAGAAGCCCTGTTCACAGTCCCCGCCCACCAGTGATGAGTGACAGCGCACAAAGTTTAGATTCAATCAGTTCTTCCTTAACCTGTGATAACCGACAACTGCATAGCAGTTTCATTGCTTTTATTCATGGAATGTCGGAGGTGTAACTGTGTTAATGCTGTCAAATCAGGAAGCGACTCCCGGCGTGATACCTATTGCGGACATTTCCATTTTATGTGCCGAGTCGCATTAGTAATAATCGCATGCAGCCTTGTTACAGTTCGAACACTGGAATGTGTTGTAATATACACCTCGATTAGGCTGATATGAATCCTCATTATTTAGGTTAATGATATTCAATTTGAGTGTCATTATTTCTATATACCCTACACTTTCTCGTTCTGAACTTCTAACGTGAGTGGGACGGGTGTGGCTTCGATTAGACGGCTCTATAACAGTTCCACCTCCAGCACCTCCTAAACACCAGCTACCACTGGTTAATGCTTGATCTGATTGAATCCAGGCCCTAGAAACCAAAGTGACATCACTCACCGTGGCTACTTCATCTACTCAATCAGAAATCAATGCAAATTGCTATAAAATGAAAAAAATCCTTGCAGCGCTATTTGAAAAGAGTGCATCCGAATCTTTCATTTGACATATGTCTATCTAAAGCGGCAATCGGCAGAGGAAACGATAGCGAAGCGTAATCCCTGCCCCAGTTTCGGTAAAAAGCTGATGGATGGGCTGGAGAAATGTAACTATTCTCAAATTCATAGCTAGAGCTATGGATGCATGGGCTGACCATCCATGATATCAACATTGAGTTTTAACCATGTTTTGAGGCTATATAGTGTTTGTTTACATTTACTTTGTTTACAAACATTGGAGTAAAAGCTTAGATTTTGGGTTCTAATGGAGGCATTTATTCATTTTATTCTTCAAGAATCATTCATTTATAAGTCCAAAAATGTATGTAGCGACTGCTGATTTCCTCTTTAAGGTTCTTTAAAAAAAAATACTTGTTTAATCGGCTGTGTTTAGACAGGCATCCCAATCCTGATCTTTTTTCCACAAATTGGTCTTTTGACCAATCTTATCAGATCTTTCTCAGAGCTGATCTGATTGGTCAAAAAAAACAAGTAGTGAAAAAAATCAGAATTAGGCTGCCTGTCTAAACGCAGCCGTCTAGACAACTGGAATCCAGTTCAATGGTGATTCACCCCACTATCGGGTATGTGTGCCTGCGAGTGTGTTTTGTATGTGTGTGAGTGTATTATGAACAATCTGATGTGAAACCTTTTTTATATACATGACATATGGCTTTTAATCCAATTGTAAAGTGTCTGACACAGGCTGCGTTTACACAGGCAGCCCAGTTCTGAACTTTGTCCACTAATTGGCCTTTTAACCAATCAGATCAAATCTTTTGCCAATCATTTGGCAAAGATCAGAATTGGCTGCCTGTGTAAACTAAATGTAATACTCCTTGTTCTTAGTTTTTGTCCAAACATTTGTCTGTTAACAAGTGTTTTTTTTAAAAGCTGTTTTTTATTTTGTGAATTTCCTATTAAACCAACTATTGCGTTTACCCGCTGTAGAAGATGTGATATTTGGAATCGGACTCTGGGTGGGGACATAAATTGTAGGTAGTATTTTTTTTATATGTCTGGTATAAAATCAGACATATTAAGGTGGTTTTGCACATCTTTCAATCAGGTCATATTCATCTAGTTAAAATCTAAACTGATTGACTTGTTTCATGTTGCATCAGTGATCTGCTATATCTAGAATGTGTTTGGCTCTATTTCTCAATGTCTAAAATGCTGCTGTATTTTAGCACCTGTAGTATCATGACAAATCAATTGAAATAACTACTAATATATGTGTAAATGCATAAGTAATGATCAGCATAATAATCAGTTGTCAGTAATGCTGTGAATGTCATTAAATCTCTCACTGGTTGTTTATCATTTTCAGCATGTTCACCATGTCTTGTTTGTTCATTTTGACTTGTTTGTCAACGTGCCAAGAATATGATGCATTCAATGTAAATATCTACATCATCCAAATGGAATAAAAAAATTTTTTGTTAAATCTCTTGCTGTAGTCTTCTGCTAAAAAAAATGTCTCCTTGAAGTGTTTCATGTAATAGTCAGAGCCATATTTATAGAGTCCTTACTCAGGCCTTGGCCTTAACTGTCCAGTGAAAGTCTCACTTTTAAAAGCACATCTTAACTCATACCCAAATAGTGTTTTTGATTCATCCTATACTTGTATTTGTGGCCAAAGCATAAGTGAGAGAAACACTTCAAAAACCCCACCTCAAACTTGTATCTCAAACACACGGTTT
Source organism: Salmo trutta (assembly GCF_901001165.1). NCBI lineage: Eukaryota > Metazoa > Chordata > Actinopteri > Salmoniformes > Salmonidae > Salmo > Salmo trutta. The sequence continues at coordinate 32,784,551 of NC_042970.1, read as the reverse complement.
AAAAAATGCTTGCCATCTCCTCAGAGGATGTTGTCATGTTTTTGGCTTGAGACGTGTCATTTTTATTGACCAGTATACGCCCACACCATTTTGTTGTTGGGATATGCCCACAACATTCAAACAGAAAGCTGCTTTTTAAACAGGACCAAAGCAGCTGTTTTTATCTCAATATCAAAAAAAATTGGGTAACAATTAAGTACCTCACTGTGATTGTTTTCAATTAAATTGGTAAAAAATATAATTTATAGCTTCTTAGCAAAGAGCATGTTCTCAAGCAACAGGTACAAGGACGGTCTGGAATTTGTCTGAGTAGAGAGGGGGGGAAAACTGAAAATTAGCTGTTGGAACTTTCTTATTGGTCTGTTAACTAACTTACCATTTGGTGATATCACCAGGCAGGCCAAAACTCTATCCCACCAAAACAGGCTGAAATTTCAGGCTGTCTTTTCAAACAGCTCTTGGGGCTCTATTCAATCCGCATTACGGAAATTCAGTTTTACAGCGTAATTGAAATTAAAAGGCAATGTTCCCACTTTAGCAGAGACTGCATTGATGGTAAACACTGCTTATGTTGTCTCAATCCAAAATTACATTTACAGTACCAGTCAAAAGTTTGGACACACCTACTCATTCAGGGGTTTTTATGAATTTTTGTACTATTTTTCTACATTGTAGAATAATAGTGAAGACATCAAAACTATGAAATAACACATGGAATCATGTAGAAACCAAAAAAGTATTAAACAAATCCAAATATACAGTTGAAGTGGGAAGTTTACATACACTTAGGTTGGAGTCATTAAATCTCGTTTTTCAACCACTCCACACATTTCTTGTTAAAAAAACTATAGTTTTGGCAAGTCGGTTAGGACATCTACTTTGTGCATGACACAAGTAATTTTTCCAACAATTGTTTACAGACAGAATATTTCACTTATAATTTACTGTTTTACATTTACATTTACGTCATTTAGCAGACGCTCTTATCCAGAGCGAATTACAAATTGGTGAATTCCAGTGGGTCAGAAGTTTACATACACTAAGTTGACTGTACCTTTAAACAGCTTGGGAAATTCCAGAAAATGTCATCATGGTTTTATGAGCTTCTGATAGGCTAATTGACATTTGAGTCAATTGGAGGTGTACCTGTGGATGTATTTCAAGGCCTACCTTCAAACTCAGTGTCTCTTTGCTTGACATCATGGGAAAATCAGCCAAGACCTCAGAAAAAAAATTGTAGACCTCCACAAGTCTGGTTCATCCTTGGGAGCAATTTCAAAATGCCTGAAGGTACCACGTTCATCTGTACAAACAATAGTACGCAAGTATAAACACCATGGGACCACGCAGCCGTCATACCTCTCAGGAAGGAGACGCGTTCTATCTTCTAGAGATGAACGTACTTTGGTGCGGAAAGTGCAAATCAATCCCAGAACAACAGCAAAGGACCTTGTGTCGATGCTGGAGGAAACGGGTACAAAAGTATCTATATCCACAGTAAAACAAGTCCTATATCGATATAACCTGAAAGGCCTCTCAGCAAGGAAGAAGCCACTGCTCCAAAACCGCCATAAAAAAGCCAGACTATGGTTTTGAACTGCACATGGGGACAAAGATCGTACTTTTTGGAGAAATGTCCTCTGGTCTGATGAAACAAAAATAGAACTGTTTGGCCATAATGACCATGGTTATGTTGGGAGGAAAAAGGGGGATGCTTGCAAGCCGAAAAACACCATCCCACTGTGAAGCACAGGGGTGGCAGCATCATGTTGTGGGGGTGCTTTGCTGCAGGAGGGACTGGTGCACTTCACAAAATAGTTGGCATCATGAGGTAGGAAAGTTATGTGGAGATATTGAAGCAACATCTCAAGACTACATTTTAGTCATTTAGCAGACGCTCTTATCCAGAGCGACTTACAGATGTGAATACATACATTTCATTCATTTTTTTTATTTTCTTTGTACTGGCCCCCCATGGGAATCAAACCCACAACCCTGGCGTTGCACACACCATGCTGGTGTTGCAAACACCATGCTCTACCAACTGAGCCACAGGGAAAACCTGAAAACATCAGTCAGCAAGTTAAAGCTTGGTCGCAAATGGGTCTTCCAAATGGACAATGACCCCAAGCATGCTTCCAAAGTTGTGGTAAAATGGCTTAAGGACAACAAAGTCAAGGTATTGGAGTGGCCATCACAAAGACCTGACCTCAATCCTATAGAAAATTTGTGAGCAGAGCTGAAAAAGTGTGTGTGAGCAAGGAGGCCTACAATCCTGACTCAGTTACACCAGCTCTGTCAAGAAGAATGGGCCAAAATTCACCCAACTTATTGTGGGAAGCTTGTGGAAGGCTACCCGAAACATTTTACCCAAGTTAAACAATTTAAAGGCGATGCTACCAAATACTAATTGAGTGTATGTAAACTTCTGACCCACTGGGAATGTGATGAAATAAATAAAAACTGAAATAAATAATTCTCTTTACTATTATTCTGACATTTCACATTCTTAAAATAAAGTGGTGATCCTAATTTTTACTAGGATTAAATGTCAGGAATTGTAAAAAACTGAGTTTAAATGTATTTGGCTAAGGTGTATGTAAACTTCCGACTTCAACTGTATTTTAAAGTAGCCACCCTTTGCATTGACAGCTTTGCATACTCTTGGCATTCTCTCAACCAGCTTCATGTGGTAGTCACCTGGAATGCATTTCAATTAGTTTTTTTTTACAATCGCTTACACATTAAAAGTGGTACTTGAGGCACACTCAGTGAAACCATTAACTCATTTACCTAATCTTCAGACCAAGTATGCAAAACTGCAAGCACGTTATCTGCTTTACACTCAGTTTGCAATTTTAAAACACACTTTTTGCTAAACACTGAACACAGTTCTCTACATTAGACACATCTTTCAAAACTAACAGATCCTGTGTTTCGTTTGGAAAACACTGCTATTCAAAATGCCACACTCATTTACCGATTACCTACACCCAGTGCTCACGTGTGAAAACACTTAAAGCTAATTTCTTCACTTAGAAATCAGAGATTGAGCGCTTTAAATAGGCTTCAGGTTGGCTTTCTTGGTTTGGACAACAATGGAGGCAAATTTTGGAGAGGGTAAGAGGGAGACGAGGACAAAAAGGAGGCCTGTGGTGACATAAACGAGGAGGCATGCCAGGGCTGGATACGCCACTCCAGACGCTACTTCCCCCGCTGTTTAGCCAGAGAGAACATCGCTTGTGATTTTGATAAGGTGCTGTGGCCAGACCCAAATAGGAGACAGGATGCACCCTAATTGTTTTTTTCTTTATAGTAACAAGCCTATTTATTTTATCTTGTACTGTATTTGTTTTGTCTGTTACTGTTCATCCCAAAATATGGATGAAAATACAATGTTTTGAGAAAGAAATACATTTTATTTTTCCCCCCTTGCATTTCTGTTTATATGGTAAATATATACTGAATATGCATACATAATGTATATATTTGTGCACGTACATGTACGTGTGAGTGCTATGATGAACTGCCGTGGACTCCACTGCACACTGAACATGCAAAATACACAAGATGGTAGTGTTTTTACATTTTTCAAATCTGTGTGTATGGCACGATGGAGAAGTGTGCTCTTCATGGAGGAATCCCGGTTTCAACTGTTCCAGGCAGATGGCAGACGTCATGTGGGCGAGCAGTTTCCTGATGTCAGTATTGTGAACAGAGTGCCCCACGGCGGCAGTGTGGTTATGGTATGGACAGCCACAAGCTACAGACAACGAACACAATTGCTGACCATTGTTGTGGCAATCATCGGCCGCCATCACCTTGTGTTTCAGCTTGACAATGCACGGCAACATCTCGCAAGGATCTGTACACAATTCCTGGAAGCTGAAAATGTTCCAGTTCTTCCATGGCCTACACACTCACCAGACATGTCACCCATTGAGCATGTTTGGAATGGTCTGGATCGGCGTGTACGACAGCGTGTTCCATTTCCAGCCAATATCCAGCAACTTTGCATAGCCATTGAAGACGAGTGGGACAACATTACACAGGCCACAATCAACAGCCTGATCAACTCTATACGAAGGAGATGTTGCGCTGCATGAAGCAAATGGTGGTCATACCAGATATTGCCTACTTTTCTGATCTGCTCCCCTACATTTTTTTAAAGATATCTGTGACCAACAGATGCATGTCTGTATTCCCAGTCATGTGAAATCCAGGGCCTAATGCATTTATTTCAATTGACTGATTTCCTTATATGAACTGTAACTCTTTAAAATCTTTATTGTTGCATTTATATTTTTGTTCACTGTAGATACAGTCATGATAAACAAGAGACACTACTTCAAGTCTCAGGTGGATGACATCACATCACAGTGGCTACTACAACTCACCTGCAGCTCACCTCTGCTAGTCACACCCCTTTCACCACCTCTTACACCACAGACAGTATAACTTAGCCGCCGACTGTGTGATCTGAGTCAATGTAGCAGAATGAAATACCCACAAAATGAATTCTGTGGATGCTAGATTGACTCAGTTCACACAGTCTGCTCTGCTGGCTGCTGAGGTTGATGCAGAGGAGGTCAGTGAGTGTAGCAGAGGGGTGAGTGCTAGGCTCTTTCTCAATTCATCCTTCCTCGAGTCCTCTCATCGCCTCCTTCTCAAAACCATTTGGAGAAGGTCAAAGGTGAGGGACCTTGTACCTTCCCCTCCAATACAGTTGCTATACATTACAGGTGAGGAGATAGGATGCGAGGAATCAAGGAAAGACAAAGTGAGACAAAGCCCTAGTAGCCTAAGATCTAAAGTACTGTTATCCTAGCCCAACCAAGATCATGGTTTAGGTAGGATAATGGACACTGCTTTGTGGGTATGAAGTGCTGTTGTGGACAGGGGTTGTATCCTAGGTCAGCCATACAGGAATACTTACACCTGCACAAAGAGTGTTGGGCCAGTAACCGAAGGTCACTGGTTTGAATCCCGGAACCGGCAAGGTGGAAGAATCTGCCATTCTACCCTTGAGCAAGGCAGTTAACCCCCAACAACAACTGTTGACCAGGCGCCGTAGAAGCCCGCACACCTCTCAGATTCAGAGGGGTTGGGTTAAATGCGGAAGACACATTTCGGTTGAATGCATTCAGTTGTGCAACTGACTAAGTATCCCCTTTCAAGGACATCAGCTTCTGCTGCAAATCTGTGCAATATCAGACAAAATGAGGGTAAGTGACAACCAAATAAAACAGACAAACCGGGAATGTTCACTTACTAAAAAAGACACTATACTCAACACTTTATTTCATATCATACAAAGAACGCCTACATAAATGGTTAGTGGGTTTAGACATCCATCTTACTCCAAAACAAGAGATGATTGAATAGTGTCTAGTACTTGTTTACATGCTGCTGTGCGTTTTTTTGCTAACCTTACTTTGCTACCTGCCAACTTTACGGTTTTTACTTTTTAATTGCCGTTTTATATTTGTATTTTTTCCCTCAACTTTTTTCATTCAACTTTTTCACCCCGGATGCTTTATCTGGACGTGGTTTGTCAGGACTTCCACCAGCCGAAGCTAAGTAGTAACATTAACATTATGACTTCTAATTGCAGTCGCTGTACTCAAAATATACAGGAGAACGATTGCCTTATGGCGAGGATAGCTGTGCTGCAAGCCCAGCTTCAGACGCAATCGTTAGGCAAGGGTAATTTAAGTGTAGGAATATATATTTTACCTCTTGGTAATGTCATTCGGAAACATAATGTTAACTTTCACTGATATGCGGATGACACACAGCTGTACATTTCGATGAAACATGGTGAAGCCCCAATAGTGCCCTCCCTGGAAGCCTGTGTTTCGGACATAAGGAAGTGGATGGCGGCAAATGTTCTACTTTTAAACTCGGACAAAACAGAGATGCTAGTTCTAGGTCCCAAGAAACAAAGAGATCTTCTGTTGAATCTGACAATCTTGATGGTTGTACAGTCGTCTCAAATAAAACTGTGAAGGACCCCGGCGTTTCTCTGGACTCTGATCTCAATTTTGATGAACATATCAGGACTGTTTCAAGGACAGCTTTTTTCCATCTACGTAGCATTGCAAAAATCAGAAACGTTCTGTCCTAAAATGATGCAGAAAAATTTAGCCATGGTTTTGCCACTTTTAGGTTAGACTACTGCAATGCTCTACTTTCCGGCTACCTGGATAAAGCACTAAATAAACTTCAGTTAGTGCTAAACACAGCTGCTAGAATCTTGACTAGAACCAAACAATGTGATCATATTACTCCAGTGCTAGCCTCTCTACACTGGCTTCCTGTTAAGGCTAGGGGTTTTACTGCTAACCTACGAAGCATTACATGGGCTTGCTCCTACCTATCTTTCCGATTTGGTCCTGCCCTACATACCTACAAGTACACTACGGTCACAAGACACAGGCCTCCTTACTGTCCCTAGAATTTCTAAGCAAACAGCTGGAGGCAGGGCTTTCTCCTATAGAGCTCCATTTTTATGGAATGGTCTGCCTATCCATGTGAGAGATGCAGACTCGGTCTCGACCTTTAAGTCTTTATTGAAGACTCATCTCTTCAGCAGGTCCTATGATTGAGTATAGTCTGGCCCAGGAGTGTGAAGGTGAATGGAAAGGCACTGGATCAACGAAATGCCCTTGCTGTCTCTGCCTGGCCGGTTCCCCTCTCCACTGGGAGTCTCTGCCTCAAACCCTATTACAGGGACTGAGTCACTTGCTTACTGGTGCTCTTCCATGCCATTCCTAGGAGGGGTGCGCCACTTGAGTGGGTTGAGTCTGATGTGATCTTCCTGTCCGGGTTGGCGCCCACCCTCCCCCACGGTTCGTGCCGTGGGTGAGATCTTTGTGGGCTATACTCGACCTTGTCTCAGGATAGTAAGTTGGTGGTTGAAGATATCCCTCTAGTGGTGTGGGGGCTGTGCTTTGGCAAAATGGGTGGGGTTATATCCTGCCTGTTTGGCCCTGTCCGGTGGTATCGTCGGACAGGGCCACAGTGTCTCCTGACCCCTCCTGTCTCAGCCTATTTATGCTGCAATAGTTTGTGTCAGGGGGCTAGGGTCAGTCTGTTATATCTGGAGTATTTCTCCTGTCTTATCTGGTGTCCTGTGTGAATTTAAGTTCTCTCTCTCAACTCTCTAGAGACAGCAGGAGCGGTAGAGATACTCTGAATGATCGGCTAAGAAAAGCCAACTGACATTTACTCCTGAGGTGCTGACCTGTTGCACCCTCTACAACCACTGTAATTATTATTATTTGACCCTGCTGGTCATCTATGAACATTTGAACATCTTGGCCATGAAATATGTTAATTAGCTAGCTAACATTGTTGTTTTTAGTAGATCAAGCTAACGTTTGTGTCATTAAAAAACTATTATTGGATGGCAGTCTATCCTATTTCTATGTATGTAGCTAGCTACCTAGCTAACTTTACCGATAATAGATTGTTAGCTTGATAAACAACAAGTGCTACACATTAGGGTTGAATATTTTCCTGGTATTTTACAAATGTTTCATCCAGAGAATAAATCCCTTTTCTCCCGGGTAACCCAGTATTTCCCGACAAAACCGTAAGTGTCATTCAAAAGCATTATAAAGCATAGAAATATTTCTGGATATGATTGTAGCTTTGATCAGCATGAAAATTATAACCTGATGCTACCTGAACCTGATGAGCCATATTAAATACATTTTATGAACCCTACATTAACGACATTTAGTGAGCTCAAGCCCAAAAAAGCTCAAATGATTGTGCCGTTATCCAATACATGTGATATAGGCTACTGCACATTACGCACGACAGAAAAACATAAAAGCCCATAGATGTAGCAAGCTATATGCTTTCTTCGGTGTAGTGTTATGCTTTATGTAAAGAATCCAGAGGCGAATATCACTTTGGTTGACTTTAATGAAAGAATAAGTAACATAACACAGGAGACTGTCTTCCCTAGACTTGTTACGACGGATGCACACGGACCAACTTGCCCAATCACTTTTTATATGACGTCATGAATGTACTTGCACTATAATAAAATAGTTACAATACAACACATTGGGTAAATAGATTAGACTAGCTCCAGTAGGCTAATCTTTGAGTGTGAACTGTATTACTGTACTGTACTGTTTTATACTGTATTATATGGACTGGAATTACGCACATCATTCAAACCATGACAAAGCAGAAGAGAACATGCAATTCTGGTGCAGCACATGCGGCCTACACAGTTACAAGTAGGTCTATAGGCTAGCGAATTTCATTACATTTTTTCAATTTAATAGGGCCTATTTGTATAATTAGTAGGCTGACGCATATATACCTTTCATAATATTTCCCCTAATGTTATTAGTTTACCTCTTTCTCTCTCTATTGTTGCTTCATTCCTTCCTCGCGTTCAACAGTTAAATTAAAACGTTTTGTTGTCCTTATCTTCATCATTCTAATGATATCCTTGAATAATATAGGACTAGAATTAGATGCAGAAGGCTTTTACTTCTCCTCACAAAGATTGAAAGAAGAGCAAACACGCGATGCCGGTAGGCGATAGCAGTTATTTATTCAGACCCATAACCTTTCAATCTACCTGTGAGTTCTATTGGCTGCTGTATTTAACATTCAGCAAACAAGAGCTTGCGTCCCTCTTCAAATAGTCTATTGGGGTAGGAAATGCTACAAAAATAATGTTGTATATATGTTATTCTAGTTTAGCTTTTCCTGCCTGGGATTCCAAGAGTTAAGGAGAGACCAGCGGAGCACAGGTGCTTGCATATTGCAAGAGACAGAGCCTATAAGTTAGAAACGTATGCATCATTATTTTTGCTAAATATAAGGATAATACTGCATTGAATGTATTACCTGAAAGAGGTAAGCTACGATATCTATATATAGGGCTATATATCAATCTAGAACAGGATCATCTATTTTGGATGCAATTTGAGAGAGAGAGACTGCAGATGCAATTTTAAAATATGATAGTCTTTACAATTAAAGACACTCATTCGGTCTTTATATTACTGTAGCATAGGCTATGCTGTAGCAAATGTAGGCCTACAAGAAAAACCTTTACCATGATGAGATGATAGGTCTACATGCATTGTGAACTGCGCTCCATACTGAGATGGGCTGTCTGTCCCCACCCTGAGCGTTGATTCATCATGCAGAGGCTCTAGAGAAGCCAGATTTAGACATTGCATGTTATTTAACAGTTCCATTTCACGCAATGCTGTTCATATAAATAATTTATTATTATTTACCGGGTTCTCACAGTTATTTATCCCAGGAAAAGGGAGTGGTTTTGGGTGGTATATCCCGGTAAATCTCCGTAATCGGGTTCCAGCCATTCAACCCTAGTACACATCCTGGCGCTGTCACCTCCTGCTGCTAACATTACTATCCATGCAGGCAATGCAGCATGCTGAAATGCTTCTTTGGGAAATCTATAAAAACATACATTTTCAAAAATATATTCATCCCAGGACCATCCCATCCCATCCGCAAATACTATGTTAAAAATGCTAATTTTGACCTTGAGAAAACTAGACCAGGGATCTCCAATCCTGTTTCTGGAGAGCTACCTTCCTGTAGGTTTTGGCTCCAACCCTAATCTAGCACACCTGATTCTAATAATTAGCTGGTTAGTAAAATTAATCAGGTTAATTAGAACTGGAGTTGGAGCGAAAACCTACAGGAGGGTAGCTCTCCAGGAACAGGGTTGGAGAACCCTGAACTAGACTAAATTAGCTAGCTAGCTGTTGTTTACAAACACACCGGAAGTTCTTTGAGGTTCCATCCTGATCTCGTTCATATGAGGCTACGGTTCACTTCCTCTCTTCTTCAGTGGAGTTTAATGGCGATTGGCATCCAATATGTTGCATTATCGCCCCCAAATGAACTATAGTATAAATTCATTACACTTTGTGATACAAGATGGGAAATGGAAATAATTACCCTACCAACTAACCCTACCCCATTCCACTACTTTGATCCTATCTGCTCCTGCACCATGCGTCAAATCTCAAATCTCAAAGTCAAATCTCATATATCCAAATTCAAATCCAACCTCTGCTTTCCTCATTCAACCTCTTCCTCTTTTTCCCCGTTCCGTTCCTCCACAGAAATCCACCTTTCTGTGTCCGTGTCCCAATATTCCTCCTCTTCTCCCGACTTGCTTGCGGCCTGGTGGCATCCTGATGTAACTCCATCTCATAGTTATCCTACTCACCTAGGAAACGTGTCTTCTCCGGGCGCCAACATTTTGAGAGCATGAGCAGTGGCCACACAGAAAAACCACATGCGTAGATCAACCCGTTGTCAGTAGTCCAGCCACCTCTTCCTTCAAAACATGGAAGTCTACCTCAGCTTACAGACCGGTGCACTGTAATCTGACAGCCAGCACTTCTCTCACTGCAAAGCTCCATTCAAGTTCCACCCATTTCCGCACTTCTTCTCCTCCCCAAAAAGCTGTTAAAAAGGTCTAGATAGTGCTACAGTATGAATCCTAGCGGTCATAAAACCTAGCGGTCAAACAAGGAAATGGTTCCAATTGTTTTTCCACCATTCATATTTCCCATAGGGAATTTTAGAAACACTTTAAAAAGGGCTGTGTTTTGTGAAGGCTTACCCTGGTGTGATGTTTTGATAACCGTGTAAATCTCTCTAGGACATGGTGACTTTTATCAATATATTCGCCTGTATTTCCCCCCTCCCGAAAAAAAATGAACCGCCAGTTAACTGCTAATGTGGCTATCATAGAGAACTACAAATGCCATGATGATCTGGACAAGACTGATGAATTGAAGGCAAAGGTATGAATCTCTGGATTAACTATCTAATGGTAGCTACATTTAGTAATGACTAAATTGTAAAAAATAAATAAAAATGCATTGACAGTTCTGTGAACTTTTTGTGCAAGTTTTAAATTGACACAATACCTGTTAGCAAAGGGGCAGGAGCTAGCAGTGATTTGTCGTCTTGAATGATGTCTACTTTGATGCTAATTAGCTATTTCGAATCTGAGTAAATAGAGCCGAATATATATATATATGTAGTTCCACCAATCTGTCTTACAGCCTCTGCATATGATACATCATGACTAATTCTATACCTCTGAGCCTCTCTCTGCACCTGGCATCCATCAAATGCTGCACTATGTTCCCCCCACAATTACAACACTTAACCTGCTTCCACATTCACCATCATCATGTTCCCCTCCACACTTGGCACATCTTTTCCTTCCTTTACAATGAACAGCTACATGTCCCATTCTTTGGCATTTAAAACACTGCAATGGGGATGGGACAAATTTTCTGACATTAAAACTAAACTAACTATTTGTACTTTCCCATGCATAACCTTCTCAAACCTGAGTAGCACTGATAGGCTTTCACTTCTTTGACCTTCTTTCCTACTGATCAACCTTTTGGCCTCAATCACTCTTCCTCCCTTCACATTTTCTTTAATAGCATCTATGGGCATAGATATTGGGACTCCCCTCAATCTAGCATAAGCACCAGGGACATGGCTTTTAATCTTATTCCCATTAAGCTTTTCCATTTTCAGAATCTTCTCTTGCTGAGCCTGGCTACCACATTAACAGTCTACCATTTCCAATGAACTGAGCTAATTTCACTTACTTCTTTCTCTACGACATTAGCAAGTCAGATAGGGTGTAAGTGGTTTCAGCAAACACTATCACCACTCCAACACATCATTACTCTTGCTTCCTACCTTGGCCCTCCTTATGCTTTCTTTACTAGACATTCCACTGCTTTCTGTATCATAATCTCTCTTCTTCCTGTCTTTCCACTACCGGCCATTCTGGTCCTTGACTCTCATCCTCCCGCTCCATACCATCAGAACTGACACCCATATTGTTCGCACTCCAGAGAAGCTGTTGCTTCACCAACTTTTTCTCCATTTCCTCCATTTTGTCCGCACTACTAGCCGCCATTTTGACCTTCTTTCTGCCGAGTGGCTGTCTTATGCACACTGAATACAGAGACTTATCCCGAAGCCACTCCTGTCCTGTTGGAAGGTGAACCTTCACCCCAGTCTGAGGTCCTGAGCGCTCTGGAGCATGTTTTCATCAAGGATCTCTCTATACTTTGCTCCGTTCAACTTTCCCTCGATCCTGACTAGTCTCCCAGCCCCTGCCGCTGAAAAACATCCCCACAGCATGATGCTGCCACCACCATGCTTCACCATAGGGATGGTGCCTTTTTTCCTCCAGATGTGACGCTTGGTATTCAGGCCAAAGAGTTCAATCTTTATTTCATCAGACCAGAGAGTCCTTTAGGTGCCTTTTGGCAAACTCCAAGCATGCTGTCATGTGCCTTTTACTGAGGAGTGGCTTCCGTCTTGCCACTCTGCCATAGAGGCCTGATTGGTGGAGTGCTGCAAAAATAGTTGTCCTTCTGGAAGGTTCTCCCATCTCCACAGAGGAACTCTGTCAGAGTGACCATCGGGTTCTTGGTCACCTCCCTGACCAAGGCCCTTCTCCCCTGATTGGTCAGTTTGGCCAGGCTGCCAGCTCTAAGAAGAGTCTTGGTGGTTCCAAACTTCTTCCATTTAAGAATGATGGAGACCACTGTGTTCTTGGAGACGCTCAATGCTGCAGGCATTTTTAGGTAGCCTTCCCCAGATCAGTGCCCTGACACAATCCAGTCTTGGAGCTCTACGGACAATTCTTTCTACCTCATAGCTTGGTTTTTGCTCTGAAATGCACTGCCAACTGTGGGACCTTATACAGACAGGTGTGTGCCTTTCCAAATCATGTCCAATCAAATTAATTTACCACATGTGGACTCCAATCAAGTTTTAGAAAAATCTCAAGGATGATCAATGGAAACAGGATGCACCTGAACTCAATTTTGAGTCTCATAGCAATGGGTCTGAATACTTATTTAAATAAGGTATTCCTGTTTTGTTTTTTTAATACATTTGCTAAAATAAAAATAAAAATTAATAAACTGTTTTCGCTTTGTCATTATGGGTTATTGTGTATAGATTGATGAGGACATTTTTTTTTAATCCATTTTAGAATAAGGCTGTAACGTAACAAAATGTGGAAAAGGGGAATGTGTCTGAATACTTTCCGAATGCACTGTATATTTTTTAGGCTAAGGAATGTATTTATTAATCTACCTACTTCATTAACAAAAACAGGTTTGGAGAGCTTTCACACACACAGGGGCCGATTCCGACCCGAATTAAGTGTGTGTAAATAGAACTTAATTCCTTTTTTATGCACTTTTGTCTCTATGGGTATTCTGACCTTGAACTTAAGAATGGGCCCGATTCATACTTAGGAAATTTATGCCTTTCCTACGCACTCCTCAGTAGTTGGTATTCAGACTTACCTTAAGGGCTTTGCAGGTGTGGTTCCCTTGCACGCTGAATACATTTAATTACACTGCTGAAAACCCTCCCACTTGCTGGCCAACAGAATTTCTTGTGCCATTTTCATTCAATAGGGTTTTCATTACATTTAACTAAAGCCATACCTTTAAATTTGGTGTAGCCTTAAATTAAATTTTCTCGACAGACTCATTAGAATATATTATTTAGGGTTAGGAAAGTATTTATGAATAATAAAAAAAACTGGTTTGGAGAGCCTTTACGCACTAAATATATTGGTGAATCAAAAATAGTGGTTTGATTCATCCTGAAAGTTGGCATATGCAATTGTTCAATCCATTAACTATTGGAAGGTAAGTACAATAGGGGTTGAACAGTAGTCCTATAAATCTACCCTAATAATCATGGAAATGTGATGACACCAGTGCACCAGGTAGGCTTAGGCGATATCCAGATTGCCATACTGTTCTTCTGCCATCCTGAGATTTACAGTATTACCGGCATAACACAACACAAAAAAGACCATTGGGCCTCTATTACCAAAATCCTAACAAAATTAGCACAAGTAATAGTGAAATCACACAGACGCTGTTAGCTAAATGCTAACGAGGGAAGACGAACATAGACTAATTGCAAAGACAGGCAAATACAGCTCAGTTATACAAGCATAGCTAGTAGCTACCGAATGTCATTTTTAGTGAGTGTGGACATTTACAAGCGAAAGTAAACAATATAAATTGTGTGAGGGATCCTGAGAGGATTCATGTGAGTAGGCAGAGGCTAATAGAGAGAGATGGGAAGAATATGTGTTTCAGTAAGGTAGGCATTCATAGCTATGGTTGTCAATTGTACTGCAGAAATGGATCGAAAGTCACATAAAATAGAGGTTGTGGTGGCAGCGGCAGAGAAATACTTGGGATTGCAAGGTTTTACTGCAGAACAGTTGCAGGGGGTGTTGAGTGGTAGTGTTCTGTCCTCCCAGACCGTTGGTCTGGAGTAGGATTGGATAGGGTAAATCGTGGAATGTGGTGGTGTTTCATATTTTTTTTACAGAGGGCTATAGTTGGCAGGATAATATTTCCTTTTCCCCAATTTTACAATACTGTATCACAAAGATTTAAAAAAATAAAAAATATTTAAATGTAACCTTTATTTAACTAGGTAAGCCAGTTAAGAACACATTCTTATTTACAATGACGGCCAGTTGTGATACAGCCTGGAATGTAACCAGGGTCTGTAATGACGCCTCTTACACTGAGATGCAGTGCCTTAGACCGCTTCCTATGTCGGGAGCCTAAATGTTGGTAGACAGTGAATAGCCTCACACTCCAGTACAGTAGGTGGCGGTGCATGCACCTTAAATTGGATGCGATCCGCCAACACAATTCTAAAGAAGACAAATTGTGCAAATGATGTACGCTTTTCTAAAGGAAGAGCAGCATGTGTACATGGTGCACAGAGAAGGGAAACAATTATAGGGGAAAAAATGGCAGCTGTAAAGATAACTCAGATTATATATTTGTTTTACTTCTAAAGCACATCAGCCGTTATATCTGATGGCAAACATCTAGTAGTGAATTGAATACCACATGTGACTGGCTCAACTGTCCTGGGGAACTACGGTAAGCTTCATAATGTTAAATAATGTGACAGGTGAAATGAAGAACGCAATCTGCTTTATTTCCTAATCTATTGCACAAGTTGACTGCAGCACAGGAGGTTGGTGGCACCTTAATTGGGGAGGATGGGCACGTGATAATGGCTGGAGCAGAATAAATGGAAAGGTATCATCAAACACATTATGAGCAGAGCTCCCCTCAGCAGCCTCCACTGGACTGCAGGTATTAACTTAAATACATTTGAATATTTGTAGTTACTTTTTAAAAACTTCAAAGACATAGTTTTAATGGTATTAAACAATGTTTGAGCTTATTCCAAAACATGGTATACCACCAAAGCCAAGCTCCAGGTTTAAACTGCTAAGTATGGTCTGTGTTGCATAATGATTCAAATAGACTACCTATCCCAAAATGTTGCACAACTTGTAATACGTTAGCCTAATATGATCCACTACTGCTAGCGACCCTCAGGAACAACCACACAAATGTGAGAGGAAAGAAAGGTCAACTAACACAAAGTGACAGTTATAAATGTATGTGGGTCTAACTGACGGTGGCTATCAATAGTGGCTAATATTTAACACTTCAAATTGTAAAAAAAAATAAAAAAATAGTGGAAAGCAGAGGCTGCTGAGGGGAGGACGGCTCATAATAATGGCTGGAATGGGGTCAATAGAATGGCATCAACCACATGGAAACCATGTTTTTTTTCGATACCATTCCATTACAGCCATTATTATGAGCTGTCCTCCCCTCAGCAGCCTCCACTGGTGGAAAGTCCAGGCATTTAATTAAAACACTCTAGAAATCAGAAATGCCACTATACTGTCATGTGTGCATGGCTACAGAAGCCTATAGGTTGGGTCTCAATTACATCCCTGCAAGTTATAAGAACAGCATTTCATAAACGTCACTGTGGAAAAGGTGATACGCTTCAGTTTGCTGCCAAATGACTGGTTTCACATCTCCAGTGATGATCAGGTAAAACAGATCTAAAAGAACTGTCATTTCCATTTCCAATCCCCTTATCCAGATTAACTCATTTATCTAGCTCTTATTAATAGCTCGTATCAATTTGTAAATTACAGGGCATGGAGAATGGTGTTATTTGTTGGAAAAAAGTAATGTTTTTCCACTTGGAACTGACAGGTTACTCGACATTCATTGTTCCTTGCGCATAAAGGTGGTGGAATTCAAGTCAAAGTCAGAATATGCATATCTGTAAACACCTCTGCCACACCTCCATTTCTGTGATCTCCATCCCAAACGAATACCTGGCTGGCACATGCATTTCCCCATGCTTAAGGTCAAGGTCAGAATGCGGTAAAAATTAAGTCCCATTTAGAGATCCCCCCCTATGTAAATAGTTAATGATTCATTAATAAAATAATGTAGTGTAATGTATTTTTTCCATAAATAACACACCAAAATACAAACAAACAATAAAGGGGTTTATTCATTATCACTGCCAGCACTATTATCATCATCACAATCATTTCCATCAATGATAGGGTCTGCTCTGTGTGTATTAAGACAAGAAACAAGCGCACCAATTCATTTTTCCTCAGGTTTGAATGTTTGTTGTAACAAAAACATAGCAAAAAAATGGTGTGCATATAATATTTATATAAAAAAGTAAAATAAACCGTTTACATTATCAAAAAAAAAAACATCTTTGAATTTCCCTGTGCTCATTAATATTGATTAGGGTTTTATTTTAAGGACCCACCCTGATTTAAAGCTTTGTTCTAAAAGCAGAAATTAGATGAGGCTGTGAATATTCATTATGTACAAACATCAATATTTTTGAGCACAGGGATACCTTAATGATGAAGAGCCACACCCCATTGGTCTGACGAGTCTTTACTTTTTTCTACTGCGATTGACTGGTCACACTTTTGTTCCTTCTCTCTCTGTCCTGTGATGCACACCCTCCAAGAAACCATGTTGACAGTTGTGATCAGCGTAAGGAATGCTTGGGAATTTTCTTAGAACTGTGTAAGTCAAAAACATGGCTGTCAGGTCAAATGAAAACTTCTAGGTGAAAAGACAGAAAGTAAAAGAGACAGACAGGACTCACGTTTTTGAGGAACTCCTCAGCGACGATACGGGCCCTGGCGTTGACAGACAGCTTCATCTCACTGATCTCCTTGTCGATCTCTTCCATGAAGTGGATGACGAAGTCCACCAGCTTGTGCTTGTACATCTGCTCTGTGTGGAAGTTGGTGATGAGGAAACTGATGTCATAGCCCTGCGGACAAATGAAGGAGAGGGGGAGAGATAAAGGAGGGGAATGATGAGTAATCACTGTGTGAGACCGTTTTGCTCTTTGCACTGCCAATTGTTTTCTATGTAAATATTTTATTTGAATGTGTGAAAATATGACCGCTTGAGTTCTCTAAGAGGGGAACAAATATTCACTTAATGTTTCAACTCAAACTGTTGGTTGCACCACCAGTCCCTCTCATTTCTCACCTCCACTGGTTTCCTCCTCAGGATGAAGAAGTTCTCTGCTCTCATCATCATGAAGCGCATGAACTTATGGCACAGGATCTTCTCAATCTCATCTGCCTTCAGGGACACAGCAAATCACACAGCAGTCAGACTTAGCACCCACCAATCACAGGCTACAGCTGTAAAAGCCAGCAATCATACACCAGGTAGTAAAAAACAACTAATCACAGTATACATTTCATGTCTATGACAAACCAGCACATAATCATCCTCACATAACAGGGGAAAAAAGGGTACAGCTGAGCTTACATCTCTGCACTTCTGTTAGGGTAACGACAATGACGGAGGAAAAGATAGGTGTTCCCTAAATATAAATAAAGCATGAAAGTCACCAAAATCAAGCCTGTCAACTGCACAGAAGGACAAGTTAAACACGTTGGAATAAGTAGTCTCACTGACCTGCTTGACAGCGATGCTGACTCGGACTGAGTTGATGGAGCCCTCGATAAGAACCTTTTCCTTGTCATTACGACTGATGATGACTGGCTGCAGCAGCAACTCTTTGCTGCTCCTGAGGGGGATAGTATACACCAAGGTCAAACAGCTGAAACAGCACACTATCCCGCACACAGACAGACACACAGGGACTCACCGGACCTCCACCTCTGGCTTGTTGTGGCGCTCCACCACCTGAGAGGAGAAGTTCTCCAGACAGAGAGCGGCCTGCAGCGTGGCACGCACAGCGTTGAGGTACGGGCGCAGAGTCGCTGTCTGAGGGAGAAAGAGAGGAAGAAAAGTTAGAAGATGAGAGAGGGGATCTCCCCCACACACTCCGCCAAATACCCCTACCACGCTTTACTTAGCTACTATAACGAAGAGGCCCCTTCCCTAAATCCTATTTTAAATCCAAGAGGGGGAGTGAACTGGACCGCAGCCTCTGCCTCTCTTACCACCAAATACCACCTCACTACTATCCTCTAAAACTATTAGCTAAAAAGGCCCTTACCCTTATTCCTACACCACCATCTCTCCTTACAAACTGAGGGCAAAAGTACTGTCAGGCATGCAGGCCTAGACCTGCAGCTAAAATTCTTGGCATACTGTGTCTTCCATAGCAATGGCTCATGGTTGGGCTGACAACACACAGCTCAGCAGTGCGTATTTGATACTGCGGTTTCTAACAGCTCAACACTGGTTTCACCATCACAGAAACTCAAACACAGTCAGTAAAAATTCAAATAGGCCTAACAACCCAAATGCAAAACAATAATGTTGACTGTGGAACATGAGTGAAGTCACCATTAAATTGATACATCCAGGAGTCCCTCAAATTGAAAAAGAGGAAGTATATTGACCACGAGTAAAGTGCATTCGGAATGTATTCAGACCCCCTTTTTTTATTTAACTAAGCAAGTTCCCCCTTGACTTTTTCCACATTTTGTTTGATTACAGCCTTATTCTAAAATAGATTAAATAGTTTTTCCCCCCCTCAATCTACACATAATGACAAAGCAAAAACAGGTTTTTAGAAATGTTTGCTATGTTTTACATTGAATAATGCCTATAATAGATAAGGATGGTGTACACATTGGCTCTGGCCTAAGGCCAGTAGAGTGCACTGCCACTACATGCATTTTCAGGATGACAATATCTAGCTACTTCAATCCAGTCTGCATCTGATTTGGCAGAGAAAACATTTGATTTGAAATGTTATTTGTCACATGCGACGCATACAACAGGTGTAGACCTTACCTTGATCCTCACTCATAAGCCCTTAACCAACAATGCAGTATCTTTTTAAAGTATAAAAATATTTGCAACATTTTTTTTTTATAAACTAAAGTCAAATAAAGTAACACAAAATAACAAGGTTATATACAGGGGGTACCGGTACTGAGTCAACGTGTGGGGGTACAGTTAGTCGAGGTAATTGAGGTAATATGTACATGTAGGTAGCGCTAAAGTGACTATGCATAGATAATAAACAGCGAGTAGCAGCAGTGTAAAAAAGAGGGTCAATGCAAATAGTCTGGGTAGCCATTTGATTAACTGATCAGCAGTGTTATGGCTTGCAGGGTAGAAGCTGTTAAGGAGCCTTTTGGACGTAGACTTGGCGCTCCGGTACTGCGCGGTAACAGAGTGAACAGTCTATGACTTGGCTGGCTAGAGTCTTTGACAATTTTTAGGGCCTTCCTCTGACACCGCCAGATATAGAGGTCCTGGATGACAAGAAGCTTGGCCCCAGTGAAGTACTGGGCTGTACGCAGTACTCTCTGTAGCACCTTGCGTCGGATGCCAAGCAGTTACCATACCAAGCGGTGATGCAACCAGTCAGGATGCTCTCGATGGCGCAGCTGTAGAACTTTTGAGAATCTGAGGACCCATGCCAAATCATTTCAGTCTCCTGAGGGGGAATAGGCATTGCTGTGCCCTCTTCACGACTGTATTGGTGTTTTTGGACCATGATCGTTTGTTATTGATGTGGACACCAAGGAACTTGAAGCTCTCGACCCGCTCCACTACAGCCCCGTCGATGTAAATGGGGGCGGACATTTCAGTGGGCAAGTCTTATTGCAACCCTATGTGTGTGAAATGCAATTAAGAGAAATCTAGACTTTGGACCTACCTACTGCAAAGCAAAATAATTCAGGCAAGATGCAAGTGCATAGCTAGCTAGGTGGTGAGGACAAATGAAAGCAAATGTTGAGACAGGTCCCTGCATACCTCTTAAATACCTAGGCTGGCTGCCTGAGACTAGAGATTTCTGCTAACTAGTTAGACTCTTCTACCAGCTTGTCTTCGATATATTTTCAATGTGGCATGGGGATCTTTACTCATGGCAATCATTTTTTTATATACCAGCTTGATAGATGACGTAAAAGAAGGTGAGCTCCCTGCTTCACCATTACAGATTGCTAGCTAATAGTTACCCGAAAATGTATGTTTATATTTATGCATACATTTGAAAGGATACTTTAGTTTACAGTATTTGGCACTAACTTCCAAACTAACAAACTAACCTTGTATCTAGCTACATCACTGGCTAAAAACAGATTCTCACTTTTGGGTGGGGATGCTAACTGACGTTAGCTAAGCTAGCTAGCTACCAAACCAAATCCAGCAATAAACATACACATTAACGCAAGCAAGGCTCGACATACTGCTCATCGTATGACTGATGTTGAAATAATGTCGAAATGTCTTTATTTTCATTGTAAAAATGATAGCTACATTCTCTTACCATTTCTCTGTATCCGCTGGGGGAAGACGGAAGTACACTTACCAAGGCTCTTCCGTGACCCTCTGTGCTCACTGGAACATACTATGTACAAAACTTCATAGGGGAGCCTATATCGTTAAGACAAAGATTTTTCTATACAATTAATTGTTTGAATGTAGCAGACAAACATGTAATACTTTTTTTATTTTAAAAAGTAATTGTTGGTGGTTTTCATTATTCGGTTACACTATTTCCCAATTTACATAGGATGAGAACATTTTGATCATATAATTCACAAGTAGCAAAATGTTCATATAAAAGAGAATTCTGAATTATTTTGGATTCTCTCATTCTTCATATGAGAACAGTACTCAATCTAGAAATGGTTAAACTGAATGATAAGGACTTTGTCTCATTATTCTCATCAATCTAAATCGTGTCTGACTGGTGTTTTCTTCCTTATAAGGTAAAAGGATCTCTCCACTATTTTTCCAATAGGGGGGAAACTTACAATGGTCTGTTTCCATAATCTTAGTGGGTTTTATGGTACAATAATCTGATTCTGTATTATTAACGATTTAATTTTGTGATTCTAAAAGAGCTGCTGTGTGCAAGCTTCTGCTCCAGAGACAGATTATGTCCTATTAGATATTTGCATTTGTTGAGTGTGCAGGCCCCATGTGTAAATTGACTAAACTACATATGATCTTGAAAACGATTGTACCGTTACACACTTAAATTGCCCTGTTGTGTAATTAGCTCCTACCCTCAAGCCACCAATAAAGGCATGTCATGTGAACTGACAACAGAAGAGAATGAGAGACTCTGAAGATGCTGTGTAGTAATAGAAATAGAGCAATCGAAGTAGTTTTTTGGGGGGGATTCCATAAAAAAAATAGAATGACAAACCAAATAAATATGTAGGCTACATGTATGCACTGCGGAGGCCCGTTGGAGGCTTAACAAGTTAAGAACATCAGAATGTTGAAAATATATATATAAATGAATGCGTCTGCGTTGATGTTCATAAAACTCCACAGACCTGCTCTTGCACAGTGGAACCCAGAACTATATGTGACCACTTGATTACAGCGACACCATTTTGCCAAGGACACCCAAACCAGAGTAGCCACCACAAAGCCCAAGAGCCTGACCCTTTCTGGAAGTTGCTGTAGCCCTGCTTGGGATATTTAGCCTATATTGGCAATTGGTTGAGACACAGGGCCAGTTCTAGCTTGGTAGACTATGTCGGGGTGGGAAAATGGAAATTGGGCCAAGTTGGAGATAATGCATTTAGGTTATAGTTTCTAAAATATATATATATATTTTAGAGTTTGAGATGCATGAATACACCACACTAAAAGCTAGATTTGTATGGCTGTTTTAAAACGAATTGCCTGCATATTAACGATTTATGTTCACTACTTTATTAAATCTATGAAAATAAATTATATACATTGATAGTTCACCGCTGTTTTCTTTTATTCTGGAATAAGATATATTGTAACCATGTGTTCAAGCTATTCAAATCAAAGTTTACTTAGAAGTCATTTTAGAACCAAAGTGTTCTCCAATCGTTTACAACACTTTTCAAGATCTGTTGCCTACACCTAATAGTGCTACTCATCACAAATAGATCAGTTTACACAATGGTCCTCGTTTAGTAAAGTTAGACAAAGCTTAATCAATGTCTTGCAAGATCACATAACAATTAGCATTTTATGTAACATAACCAAATATAATAGCATAGCAGGCCTATAGGCTAATGTTAATGTTACACCTAACACCTATCGAGATTTTAGGACGGTTAGCTGTATAGTAAAAAAAAAGTGCCAAAACTGAGCCACTAGGCAGGATATACACTTTCAATGAAACAAAACACAAGGTTAAGTTTGTTAATACCATGTGCTCCAATTCACTCACAACAGTTTTTGCTGCGACACATAATGTGTCTTCTAATACAGGACTAGTAAGGGCCAAGTGCATTACATTTGTAATTTATGTAATTATTTTTATCAATTGCGACTTTTCAGCGGGCGCTGCAGCACCCCTTCTTCCCGTGGCTATGAGACCAACCAGAAAATATGAAGCTGAACAATATGGGGAGAAAATCATTGAAATTGCTTTTCTCATTGACAAACAAACGAGTCCAACATGCAAAATGAATGAATATAAGCTACTCAATAGTTTTCTAACATTGGTCTACGTATAGTAAAGAGACAGTGGAGGAAATTATCCTCACATTCAAATCTAACACCTTAAATACAAATGTTTATGTTTGTCACAAAATGCAAAAAAGACAGTGTTAAGGTATTTATTTACAGAGATTAACAATCACTTCAATGCCACCTTTCCTGAAGAGACAATACAATGCTCATCAAATTGACCTAGTCTTTTAAACCATCAGTTTCTCAGAATTACAAATACACTTTCGCAATGTCAGCCACCTCGAAAAGAATGAAAAGCCACGATTAGGATTTCCTGGTCATATCCGTAAGGGGAAACCTTTGGGTAAAGGTAAAAACATATTTGTTACAATGTAACATTTTGTAGCAGGGCATCTCTCGGACTGACAAGTGACAAAATAAAACTGGGGGCGTTGCCTGTTATTCAAAGCAACACTACACTCATGGTCCCTCTGACAATAGGCCACTGAGCCAATCATTGCCTTGCAGAAAATAAACAAAGAAAACAACTTTTAACCTATAATAATCCGTTGATTATGCATTGTATGCCAGTGAAACAAACCATGGAAGAAAAAAAAACTACAACAAAAGATGTATAAAAATAAAAATCTCAAATAAAGTTCTGTATTTGATAGCGACTAGGCTACTTCTTCCTCGGTGACTTGGCTGGTGGCTTGCTGGCCTTCTTCGGCTTCTTGTTCTTCTGCGCAGCGCTCACCTTTTTGACACCCAGCTTCTTCAGTTTAGCCGCGGGCTTCTTTGCATCTGGTGCCTTCTTCGGGCTGTTCTTCGCCTTTGGCTCGACTACGGTTGCCTTCTTGGTAGTCGATGCTTTGGCAGTTTTCGTGGTGTTCTTGGCTGGCTTGGACCGAGTCTTTTTCGGTACCCCTTTCGCGAACTTATCTTCATTGAGCCTGAAGGAACCGTTCGCCCCCATGCCCTTTACTTGGATCAGCGTGTTGTTGAGTACCAGCGCTCGGATGGAATACCGCAGGTAGGTTCGCCCATTCTGCTCATCAAACCAGCTTGCCTTCTTGGCTTCATTATAAATTTTTACCAAAGACGAACCGCTTCGCTCATTCAACTTTTTGACAGCGTCTAGCACAAGAACACTGTATTTGCCAGGTTTATTCTTTTTTTTCTTATTTTTCTTTTTCTTGGCTGGTTTAAGGCTACTTGCCACTGGAGCCTCCTCCGCGTTTATAGTCACCTCCACCTCGCTTTTCACCATGACGTTTCCTTTGAAACCAAGGTGGTTCTGCAATGCACTGTTATTACCGTCGCTTTTGCTGTGAATGTGGGTGTGTGGTGGATTGGCTTGCCTATATAACTACCAAACGGACGTGATTGGGAACAACAACACAGAGTGCGGAAATGGTATGTTGGAATATGTGCTTTTAGATTTTTGTTTGGAGGTGATTTGATCGTAATTGGACAGGTCGTTATTCTATAACCAGCAACTTTTCTGAAGCCTAAGCGATGCATTATGTTTTGTATTGCGCTCACATCGGTCCATGTCGAAATCTCAAAGAAAACAGTGAATGAGCAGAGGGCACTCCACACTCGCAGCTCCAAATAGGAGGGGGGCACCCACTTCAGGAGAAAAATACTTGAAAACGGTAAATTATTTGACAAAATACTACTTGCAAATCAACAGTGTAGAGTATCGCCATTCGAAATGGATCAATGATATCCCGATTAAATGAAATACCACTGCAACACAAAACGTTTAATTCATGTAAACTAACACAAACGCCCTCGCGTGGCAGCCTATTGACAAATCGAGATTTATTCCCTATCATGCGCGGCACCAATACTATTAAAAGGATCGGACCCTTTTTAGCCCCCAATTTTCGTCTAAAATGACATACCCAAATCTAACTGCCTGTAGCAAGGATATGCATGTTCTTGATACCATTTGAAAGGAAACACTGAAGTTTGCGGAAATGTGAAATCAATGTGGGAGAATAACACATGCGTTTTTTTTCATCATCTTTGAAATGCAAAAGAAAGGCCATAATGTACTATTTCAGGTTAGGCCGCAATTTAGATTTTTGCCACTAGATGGCAGTGTATGTGCAAAGTTTTAGACTGATTCAATGAACCATTGTATTTTTGTTCAAAATGTTGTATCAAGACTGCCCAAATGTGCCTAATTGGTTTATTAATACATTTGTTCATAACTGTGCACCCTCCTCAAACAATTGCATGGAATTCTTCCACTGTAATAGCTACTGTAAATTGGACAGCAGAGTTAGATTAACAAGAATTTAAGCTTTCTGCCCATATCAGATATGTCTATGTCCTGGGATATTTTTGTGTTACAACCTCATGCTAATCACATTAGCCTACGTTAGCTCAACTGTCCCTCGGGACACACACACACACACACACCGATCCTGTAGAGGTTAATTGACCCTGATTATAATGTATCGGCATTCCTAACAAATCCAGTTAATGCACATAATTAGGCAAAATCGTTTAAAATGTGGTTCCAATCATACAACTTGTAGAGTAGCATTAGGGAGAAAGTATCCATTAAATAATTATAGGCCTATAAAGATATGGTAGGGATGACTGGGGATTTTAAAATAACTTTAAAACAAGCTCTCTGTCTCTCACCTATTTTACTTTCCATTTGAGTAACAAAGTGGAGATTGCTAAGCAGTCTTCACAAGTTAATCAAATAAAACATGCTCCCCATGTAACGCCATTCATTCTATCCCATCAACCTTTGCATGCAACCACTCACCAACAGTTTTAAAACACATGGAAATAAATCAACCATAAACAATGTTTATATTCAACCTTTATTATTACTTTTGAAATCCCAAGACTTACTTTCAACAAATTCATTGGCATAACACTGATTATTTTGTTAAGAGGGCAAATCCTTGGACTGTTTCTTTGTAATTGATAGAAAGCTCATCCAATTGTTTCATCTCATCTTTTTTTTCTTTTCTTTTTTTACACCGTCCCTGTTATCTACACAGATTTAACACAATCTGTTAAAGTAATATTAAGCACTTGACATCCTGAGCTACCAGCAGAGACAGAAACAGAGACAGAGAATACAGACATAAGTGGACAGATGTAAATAGGGACAGAGCTGTAATTCTAGTTTTGAAACAAGATGGCTGACAAAGGACATACAGCACATAGTAGCAGTAGTTCTAGTAGTATTAAGTAGCAAATAGTATTATTATCTTATGGAGAAAGTTCTTGTCTTTCATTGTGTTTGTGTGATCAGCTCTTCTCTTGTCATTGCCTACTTATAAATATTTCCCCTGCAACATGAGGCTACTAAACCAACCAATGCACTCCAGTCCCTACAAAGGGCGTAGTTAGCCTTCTGTTTGTATTTTTTTTGTATTTTTATAGCATCAACAGGCTTCCTAGGGGTAGTAGAGAAGTATGGCGGGAGCAGTATTGTTGTTGGTCTAGCCGATGTTGCCCAAATCAGAGTTTAACATTTAAATCCCCCCTCCCCCAAAAAACAGTAAAACAACAAAGTGCAAAAAAAGTATAAGCTTCCGATGGCTTAACTTAGACAGCCAATAAGAACAAAAATAACTTCTAATTCAGCTGATTATTTGACAAGAGTTAGGTAGGCAATATAGAACTTCAAGTCAAAACAAATTCCTGATAAACAGAAAATACAGAGGATAAGAAGTCTCAGGACAATGACACAAAGATATCATAATCATGTAAAAAAGCATCAGCCATCAATTCTAGAGTTCCCCAGTGCATTTTTAGGACATGGCTCCATCTGGTCCCCCCAATTTGAGAGGCCAAGAGGGGACACAGTTAGACAGGGTGGGTGGGCCAGGTTGTGGGTTCACTCATGATATGGATTCAGGAACAGGCAGGCAGGGGTCTAATTCTTCTCTCATGTGATCTTTGGGCATTGGAATGTGTGTTAGAGGTGCATGTGAGGAGCTATATAGTCATTGTGTTTGTAACTGGGAACTTAGTGTGATTCTGATGGGAGGGGGATGTGACATGGGTGCAGAGACCAGAGATGCAGTCCTTTCCGTAAGGGGGAGCAGGTGAGGAGAGAGAAGGGTTTTCCAGAAAGCCAGACAGAAGATAGTCCATGTTCCCCCTCAGCAGGTGCAGGCCTCTGCTGAAGTCTTTGCTCTGTCATTCCTGTCTAGCTTGATGGGCTCCGGGAATTCATTATACAGCTCCACCTCAGTCTCCTGATAAGAAGAAAAAAAGAAGAGGGGATGAGAAGATGGAGAAACTGGAATCTGAGTTTTGCTCTTCTACTTAAGTCCCCCCCCAAAAAAAGGTCAACAAAACCAAAAACCCAAACACCCATTCCCTCTCCTGGACAACCATGGCCCCACCCACCTGTTTGAGGGCGTTGCGTGCGATGGTCTGGAAGGCCTGCTCTACGTTGATGGCCTCCTTGGCACTGGTCTCAAAGTAGGGGATGTTGTTCTTACTCTGACACCATGCCTGAGCCCGCTTGGTCGTCACCTGAGTGTGGATGGAAAGACATTCACAAACATCAGATGAGATCAATGAGGAGACCAGGGTTGGGCTCAATTCCAATTGAGAGCAGTCAATTCAGGAAGAAAACTGAAATTCCAATTCAATGATTGAAAAAGGGGTATCTATTTTTAATACTCCGAAACACATACATTAGATAATACCCTGCAACTAAGAAATTATTAATCATATGTATTGAAACACCAGTGGATATGACATTAGCAACAGTAGCGTTAGGTCCAGTAACTTACATGAGATGTTTTAACACCTATAACAATCTGTCACCCACCTGTCTGTTCTCCAGGTCAATCTTGTTGCCTAGCACCACAAAGGGGAAGTTCTCAGGGTCTCTGGGACTGGCCTGGATCAGGAACTCGTCCCTCCAGCTGTCTAGAGTCTTGAAGGTGTTGGGGGCAGTTACGTCAAACACCAGCACACAGCAGTCTGCCCCGCGGTAGAACGCCACACCCAGAGACTGGAACCTCTCTTGCCCTGCCGTGTCCCAGATCTGACCATGAGGACGGGTGGAGGGAGCGACGAAAGGAAGAGGGAGGGAGGGAAACAGTGACAGAAGGCAAGAGGAATAACTATTATTGGGCAACATATTTTCTGAACTAAGATCTTAAACTAGTCACACTCACTGTGTCATGTAATCAGCCATGTTTGGTTGCCACTTCATGAAGTTAGCATCAGTGCTACCAAAAGAGTACTTTATAATCAACTGTTGATCAAATCACACCGATCACCCATTGGCGTGACAAGTTGTTTGCCTTTCTTCAGTATGTAAATCAGACCATATGTCAGACGTCCTTAAAATCTATTAGAATATAGTCGTTAATGAACTTTGGGTCGTCTTCATTTGGGCAATAGCAATTCAGTAAAGTGACTTTTTCTTGTGCCAGGGTTCCTGTTATAAAAACACCCATTTGGGTCTGTAGCCATTTCTGTAGACTTAAATGGAACTTTATCAAGACTTGATCCTCCTCTGGATCTTGAGAAATAGGTGGAGGAGAATGTCAACCCATCCCAAGCTCACCCAAACCTTTCACTTTCTATTGCCGATAGGTGAGTTTCTTGCAAAAATAATAAAATGTTGACGTTCTTTTTCAAATAAGAAAATACTTTCATTATTTTGGCTGGTTGCAGAATTCCATTGACATTCCATGACACACATGTTAATGCATTCATATCTTAAGTATTATCCACGACACGGCATATTGAGATGGGTCTTTACATATTGACTCCATACATTATGTGTTGAAACACAAGAAAACAGCTACAATGAAAATAGCACATATCAATCCTCAGGCTTCTTAGTGGACATGTATTCAAGACATAAAAAATAAAACATATCCCTCAGGTTCCATTTTTCACCTCCTCCCCTTTGATGCTTCCTGCATGAATCTGTCCTGTGAGAGCAACCTTGTTGGTGCATCCATTGTAGTCATTCCCTTTAATGCAAGTTAAATGGTCAGTGACTATGTCTCTATGCAATACAAAGAAAGTATATGTATAGTCTTGGCCGGACTTAAATGCGTTCTAGTCAACCACAAATGTCCTACTTTAAGGCACGTTATGAAGAACAAAATTAATAATACAACTTATGATTCCATTGGTAAGTCCAATATAGACTCAGCGACCAGTTTATTAGGTACACCACCCAGTTCACGAAAATGGTTCACTCCTACTGACAGTGAGTCATGTGGCCGTAGCTTGCCATATAAAGAAGGCAAACAGGCATCGAGGCATTTAGTTACTGTTCGATTGAACATTAGAATGGGCAAAATGAGTGACCTAAGCGACTTTGAGCATAGTATGATTGTCGGTGCTAGGCGCGCCGGTTCCAGTATCTCAAATGTCCGGCGTCCTGGGCTTTTCACGCACGACACTGTCTAGGGTTTACCAAGAATTGTGCGACAAACAAAGAATATCCAGTCAGCGGCAGTCCTGTGGGCTAAAACAGTCAGTTGACAAGAAGTTGAAGGAGAAAGGCAAGAATCGTGCAAGCCAACAGGCGTGCCACAAACAGGCAAATAACAGCGCAGAACAACAGTGGTGTGCCAAACGGCATCTTGGAACACACAACTCGCCGGTCCTTGTCACGGATGGGCTATTGCAGCAGATGACCACACCAGGTTCCACTCCTATCAACTAACGCAAGTAGAAGCAGCTCTAGTGGGCATGCGATCACCAGCGATAGTAGTGAGAAAACGTTGCCTGGTCCGACGAATCCTGGTTCCTGTTCCGTCATGCTGATGGCAGAGTCAGGATTTGGCGTAAGCAGCATGAGTCCATGGCCCCATCCTGCCTGGTGTCAACAGTACATGCTGGTGGTGGTGGAGTAAAGGTGTGGGGAATGTTTTCCTGGCACACATTAAGTCCCTTGATACCAACTGAGCAACGTTTCCACACCCCAAATAATTCAGGCTGTTCTGGATGCAAAGGGGGGTCCGACCTGATACTAGATGGGCATATCTAATAAACTGGCCACATAATGGAGAAATTGATATATGAATTGAAAAATGTGTTAAGTGGGAAACATGATATCATCTCATGCAGATTATATATATTTTTAAATCAAATACATAAATCAGTATGTGTAATCTCTGACAATAGAAGGTCTGGGTTGCTGCGTGTTCAGCTTAACCATACCCATTCCCAACAATGCAGATAGCCCGGTTAGCCAATGTGCGGGAGCACTGGTTGTTGGGCCCAATTGAGGTAGCATATACATGAATGTATAGTTAAAGTGACTATGCATATATGATAAACAGAGTAGCAGCAGCGTAAAAAGAGGGGTTGGGGGCACACAATGCAAATAGTCCAGGTAGCCATTTGATTACCTTTTCAGGAGTCTTATGGCTTGGGGATAAAAATTGTTGAGAAGCCTTTTGGTCCAAGACTTGGCACTCCGGTACCGCTTGCCATGTGGTAGTAGAGAGAACAGTCTATGACTGGGTTGGCTGGGGTCTTTGACAATTTTTTAGGGCCTTCCTCTGACACCGCCTGGTGTAGAGGTCCTGGATGTAGCAGCTGTAGAACCTTTTGAGGATCTCAGGACCCATGTCAAATCTTTTTCGTTTCCTGAGGGGGAATAGGCTTTGTCGTGCCCTCTTCACGACTGTCTTGGTGTGTTTGGACCACTCTAGTTTGTTGTTGATGTGGACACCAAGGAACTTGAAGCTCTCAACCTGCTCCACTACAGCCCCGTCGATGAGAATGGGGGTGTGCTCGGTCCTCCTTTTCCTGTAGTCCACAATCATCTCCTTAGTCTTGGTTACGTTGAGGGATAGGTTGTTATTCTGGAACCACCCGGCCAGGTCTCTGACCTCCTCCCTATAGGCTGTCTCGGCGTTGTCGGTGATCAGGCCTACCACTGTTGTGTCGTCTGCAAACTTAATGGTGTTGGAGTCGTGCTTGGCCGTGCAGTTGCGGGTGAACAGGAGGGGACTGAGCACGCACCCCTGGGGAGCTCCAGTGTTGAGGATCAGCGTGGCAGATGTGTTGCTACCTACCCTCACCACCTGGGGGTGGCCCGTCAGGAAGTCCAGGATCCAATTGTAGAGGGAGGTGTTTAGTCCCAGGATCCTTAGCTTAGTGATGAGCTTTGAGAGTACTATGGTGTTGAACGCTGAGCTGTAGTCAATGAATAGCATTCTCACATAGGTGTTCCTTTTGTCCAGGTGGGAAAGGGCAGTGTGGAGTGCAATAGAGATAGCATCATCTGTGGATCTGTTTGGGCGGAATGCAAAATAGAGTGGGTCTAGGGTTTCTGGGATAATGGTGTTGATGTGAGCCACTACCAACCTTTCAAAGCACTTCATGGTGGTCTGCTTGAAACATGTTGGTATTACAGCGTTTGGGGAAATTTACAAAATTAAGATTTGAACGGCAACTGAAGTCAATTTCAGTAAGCCCCATAATTATGTATTTTTGTTCACGCCCGGTTCTCTGGAGCTTTTCTCGTGCAATTTTCTCCATGGTTAACCCGGTTTTGGCCTCCACCACACATTTTCCCAGTATTTAAAAGGGATATTTTAGTAAAGAAAGGGAATGCCAAAACAAATCACCTTACGGTCACCATAATGGAAATCCAAACCTAGACTTCTCCTGTCCTTATAATATTGTCAATTCATCTGTGTGCCTGTTTGGCACTTCTGATGTCTTCTGATGGGTCTTCTCGGCCTGAAAATGTCTGTTGTGCTCCTGTTATACTGTTAATATGGTGTCAGCCAGGCTGTGCGGTTTATATGGTGACGTTATTAATGGATATTGTCGCTATGATAGTGGTGCTGTGGCCATGTTTCTGTACCTGCATTGTAACGAGCCGATCGTCCACCATCACCTCCTTGGTCAGGAAGTCAGCTCCTATTGTAGCTTTGTACTGGTTACTGAACTTCCTATTCACATACTGGTTCATCAGGGAGGTCTTCCCAACTCTGAGGGAGATGGGGGGGGGGGGGGGGACAATCAGGGGAGAGAGATGTTAAAGATATGTTGAATAACAGCTATTAATCTGACTGCATTATTCCATCTATCTATTCAGTCCTAATGGTGAAAGAGAAACCATGACTGATGCCTCGAGACAAAATCAATAAGGAACAGAGAGAGACACCAGACACCATTAAAACCCCATCAGAGGTGCTCTGGTACACTACTGTGGACACACGCTGTCCACAGTTCTCCCCTGCAGTGCTGAGCATGCAGTGACACAATGAGAATACAGCAGCATCAAATTAGTGTGAAAGAGAGAGGGGGAGAAAAAGTGAAATTAAAGTAAACAGTCATAAATCAAATGGATACATACAGTGCCTTTAGAAAGTATTCACACCCCTTAACTTTTTCCACATTTTGTTGCTTTACAGCCTGAATTGAATTTTTTTTTTTTAAGTCACTGGCCTATACACAATAACCCATAATGTCAAAGTGGAATTCTGTTTTGACATTTTTACTAATTAATTAAAAATGCAAAGCTGAAATGTCTTGAGTCAATAAGTCTTCAACCCCTTTGTTATGACAAGCCTAAATAAGTTCAGGAGTAAAAATGTGCTTAACAAGTCACATAATAAGATGCATTCTGACGACCTCATCTCTGTACCCCAGATAGACATACAGATAATTGTAAGGTCCTTCAGTCAAGCAGTGAATTTCAAACAGATTGAACCACAAAGACCAGGGAGGTTTTCCAATGCCTTGCAAAAGAATGGAACCTATTGGTAGATAAAAAAAATATAATTACAATTTAGATGGTATATCAATACACCCAGTCACTACAAAGATACAGGCTTCCCTGTTCCATCTATTGCTGCCCCCTGGACCCTATGATCACTTGGCTACATAGCTGATGCCTGCTGGACTGTCCATTAATCATGGTACTCCATTCTGTTTATTTTTTGTTTATCTGTCGGCCCCAGCCGCGAACTCAGGCTCTGTGTGTAGTTAACCGACCCTCCCTGCCCAGTCATCGCCATTTTACCTGTTGTTGTTGTTTTAGCTGATCAGCTGTTGCTGTCTCACCCGTTGTTATCTAGCTAGCTCTCCCAATCAACACATGTGATTACTTTATGCCTCGCTGTATGTCTCTCTCAAATGTCAAGATGCCTTGTATACTGTTGTTTAGGTTAGTTATCATTGTTATAGTTTACAATGGAGCCCCTAGTTCCACTCATCATACCTCTGATGCCTCCTTTGTCCCACCTCCCACACATGTGGTGACCTCACCCATTATAACCAGCATGTCCAGAGATATAACCTCTCTCTTACTCAGTGCCTGGGCTTACCTCCGCTGTACCTGCACCACACCATACCCGTCTGCACATTATGCCCTGAATCTATTCTACCACGCCCAGAAATCTTTGTCCCCAATGCTCTAGGCGACCAGTTTTGATATCCTTTAGCCGCACCCTCATCCTACTCCTCGGGTGATGTGGAGGTAAATCCAGGCCCTGCGTGTCCCCAGGCACCCTCATTTGTTGACTTCTGTGATCGAAAAAGCATTGGTTTCATGCACGTCAAGCACGTCAACATCAGAAGCCTCCTCCCTAAGTTTGTTTTACTCACCGCTTTTGCACACTCCGCCAACCCTGATGTCCTAGCCGTGTCCGAATCCTGGCTTAGGAAGGCCACCAAAAATTCTGAGATTTCCATACCCAACTACAACTTTTTCCATCAAGATAGAACTGCCAAAGGGGGAGGAGTTGCAATCTACTGCAGAGATAGACCTGGAAAGTATGACAGAACTTTGCAGGCTATACCCAAACAGTTCGAACTTCTAATTTTAAAAATTAATCTCTCCAGAAATACATCTCTCACTGTTGCCGCCTGCTATCGACCCCCCTCCGCTCCCAGCTGTGCCCTGGAGACCATTTGTGAATTGATCGCCCCCCATCTAGCCTCAGAGTTCGTTCTGTTAGGTGACCTAAACTGGGATATGCTTAACACCCCGGCAGTCCTACAATCTAAGCTAGATGCCCTCAATCTCACACAGAACATCAAGGAACCCACCAGGTACAACCCTAAATCCGTAAACATGGGCACCCTCAGACATTATCCTGACCAACTTGCCCTCCAAATACACCTCCGCTGTTTTCAATCAGGATCTCAGCGATCACAGCGATCATTGCCTGTATCCACTATGGGTCTATGGGTCTGTGACCACCCCTCATCACTGTCAAACGCTCCCTAAAACACTTCTGCGAGCAGGCCTTTCTAATCGACCTGGCCCGGGTATCCTGGAAGGATATTGACCTCATCCCGTCAGTCGAGGATGCCTGGTCATTCTTTAAAAGTAATTTCCTCACCATCTTAGATAAGCATGCCCCGTTCAAAAAATGCACAACTAAGAACAGATATAGCCCTTGGTTCACTCCAGACCTGACTGCCCTTGACCAGCACAAAAACATCCTGTGGCGGACTGCAATAGCATCGAAAAGTCCCCGCGATATGCAACTGTTCAGGGAAGTCAGGAACCAATACACGCAGTCAGTCAGGAAATCAAAGGCTAGCTTTTTCAAGCAGAAATTTGCATCCTGTAGCTCTAACTCCAAAAAGTTTTGGGACACTGTAAAGTCCATGGAGAACAAGAGCACCTCCTCCCAGCTGCTCACTGCACTGAGGCTAGGTAACACGGTCACCACCGATAAATCCATGATAATCAAAAATTTCAATAAGCATTTCTCAACGGCTGGCCATGCCTTCCTCCTGGCTACTCCAACCCCGGCCAACAGCTGGTTGTCTGCTTTCCAACAGACACTGGGAGACAAATTCACCTTTCAGCAGGACAATAGCCTAAAACACAAGGCCCCGTCTACACTGGAGTTGCTTACCAAGAAGACAGTGATTGTTCCTAATTGGCCAAGTTTCAGTTATGACTT
This sequence comes from Salmo trutta, assembly GCF_901001165.1. Taxonomy (NCBI): domain Eukaryota; kingdom Metazoa; phylum Chordata; class Actinopteri; order Salmoniformes; family Salmonidae; genus Salmo; species Salmo trutta. Next base: position 32,749,822 of record NC_042970.1, on the reverse strand, counting down.
AAATCTGCTTGAAAATCCATGGCAAGGCCTGAAAATGCTTGGCTAGCAATGATCAACAACTAATTTGACAGAATTGGAAGAATCTTGATAAGAATAAATGGGCAAATGCTGCACAATCCAGGTGTGGACAGCTCTTAGGGACTTACTTAGAAAGACTCACAGCCGTTATCGCTGCCAAAGGTGATTCTAACATGTATTGACTCAGGGGGTTGAAAACTTATTTAATGAAGATAGAGAAAGAAAAATGTATTTTGTGTAGATCATTGAAAAATTTTTTTTATAATACAATCCATTTTAATCTCACTTTGTAACGCAACAAAATGTGGACAAAGTCAAGGGGTGTGAATTAGGCTTGGGCGGTATACCGGGGCCTTTGGAAATAGCCATGGGATGGTTTTTTCAATACCATTGTAACTATTTCTTTGACGTTTTTCAATACATTTTAATATTTGTAGCTATTTAAGTAAATACCTGCAGTCAACTTGTGCAATATGTTAGGAGATGAAGAACGTAATCTGCTTTATTTCCCCGCTATCATTATTTGACATTATGAAGCTTACCATAGTTTCCCAGAACAGTTGTAAATAGCACAACAGGAAAAAGCGGGAGGAGCAGGTAAGTCCAGTCCAGTATTGACAGGGGTCTTATTTTATATTGAAAGTCAGTGTTTTTTTGCTTCAACAGAGTGTTCAGGCACGTGCAACTATACTGTACCTGACAAAAGTAGCTAAACATCAGTCAGAGCGCAGAATTTGTCTGATGCCGAGCAGAAATAACATTAAGAAGCATTTTACATCTGCGTTTATAAAATGCAGCAAGATATTTCTTATGCGTTTAAAAAATAAATCCTGTGTGAAAAATGCAGAATTCTGCGTTAAAGCGACCCCTAATTTGAACTTGCTAGTTATCCAAGTAAGTGACTGAATTAATAAGGTGACTGGGCACCGTATTGTGTCACTTTCTGCCGTGTTTGACAAGTTAAAGCCATTTGGATGAGTTAATTGTACAGCTACCACTATCTTGATTTCCTTTCGTTTTTTCTCCGGTATTTTCCACCCCCCTCTTCTCCGAGCAGAGCAAGCAGGCCCATTGCCCTTGCGACTCCAGACTGCACACAGACACCGTGTTGTACACATGCTGCTCCAGAGTCAGTACTGTTCTTCCTTCAGACAGGCATGCATCAAAACTTTGTTCATTTGTACAATTTATCTCGTTCACATTCACTTATAAAGGTCCAAACTCACCAAAAATTACATTCGGTAGCGCCTACCTAAATATGCATAACTGAGCTAGATTGCCTGTCTTAGCAATTTATTTATTTTCGTTTTCACTCGTTAACATATTTAGCTAACAGCCTCCATGGAAATACAATATTACTTGTGCTAATTGTGTTAGCATTCAGGTAATAAAAACACCCAATGTTTTTGGTTTTTTTTTTGGTGCCCCCTTGTGTCCTAAACTAGTAATACCTTATATCCGGGATGAAAGGACGGCATGATGATATGAAAATCTGGATACCGGCGAACCCTAGTGTGAATACTTTCTGAAGGCACTGTAGATGTGTGGGACAACCAACCAACCAACAGCAGTCTGGTTGGACAGGAAGACTGTAGTCAGCTGTAGTTCTAATGAATCTGGCACACCCAAACTGCATTCTCTGATCAAAGTGGAAGACTAAACACTGTGGTCAAACAGAAAGAGAACACCAATACTCGGTGGCTTACCCAGAATCCCCCAGGATGATGACTTTCAGGAGCACTTTCTTCCTGGATGTCATTCTGTCGTGTCTAAGGAAAGACCACACACACAAAAATCAGGGTTGTGTCCTAATAATCTCCCCTTCAAGTGTGTACTCATTCACCGCTCCCTACAAATTTAAAAGTCTTCAAATGGTGTAGGCCTAGAGGGATTTTTCTTTTAATCCTTAAAGGTTAATGAAAAAGCACACAGAAAATGACATTTTCAGTATGACACTCCCGGGATTAGAGGTCGACCGATTAAATCGGAATGGCCAATTAAATTAGGGCCGATTTCAAGTTTTCATAACAATTGGACATCGGTATTTTTGGACACCGATTTGGCCAATTTTATTTTTTTTACACCTTTATTTAACTAGGCAAGTCAGTTAAGAACACATTCTTATTTTCAATGACGGCCTAGGAACGGTGGGTTAACTGCCTTGTTCAGGGGCAGAATGACAGATTTTTACCTTGTCAGCTCGAGGATTCAATCTTGCAACCTTACAGTTAACTAGTCCAACGCTCTAACCACCTGCCTTACATTGCACTCCACGAGGAGCCTGCCTGTTACGCGAATGCAGTAAGAAGCCAAGGTAAGTTGCTAGCTTGTATTAAACTTATCTTATAAAAAACAATCATAATCACTAGTTAACTACACATGGTTGATGATATTAGTAGTTTATCTAGCGTGTCCTGCATTGCATATAATCGATGCGGTGCGCATTCGCGAAAAAGGACTGTCGTTGCACCAATGTGTACCTAACCATAAACATCAATGCCTTTCTTAAAATCAACACACAAGTATATATTTTTAAACCTGCATATTTAGTTAATATTGCCTGCTAACATGAATTTCTTGTAAAATTGTGTCACTTCTCTTGCAACAGAGTCAGGGTATATGCAGCAGTTTGGGCCGCCTGGCTCATTGCGAACTGTGTGAAGACTATTTCTTCCTAACAAAGACAGCCAACTTCGCCAAACGGGGGATGATTTAACAAAAGCGCATTTGCGAAAAAAGCACAATCGTTGCACTACTGTACCTAACCATAAACATCAATGCCTTTCTTAAAATCAATACACAGAAGTATATATTTTTAAACCAGCATATTTAGCTAAAAGAAATCCAGGTTAGCAGGCAATATTAACCTGTTAGGGCTAGGGGGATGTATTTACACGGCCAGATAAAAAAACGTACCCGACTTAATCTGGTTACTACTCCTGCCCAGTAACTAGAATATGCATATAAGTATTGGCTTTGGATAGAAAACACCCTAAAGTTTCTAAAACTGTTTGAATGGTGTCTGTGAGTATAACAGAACTCATATGGCAGGCAAAAACCTGAGAAGATTCCATACAGGAAGTGACCTGTCTGACAAGTTCTTGTTCATCTTGGCTCTTTTTATTGAAGACTGAGGATCTTTGCTGTAACGTGACACTTCCTACGGCTCCCATAGGCTCTCAGAACCCGGGAAAAAGCTGAAGGATATCGAGGCAGCCCTAGGCTGAAACACATTAGCGCGTTTGGAAAGTGACCGATCAGAGGGCCATTAGACTAAGGCTCGTGCACAAGGGGATCCCATGCTTTTACTTTCTCTCTCGTTGACTGTAAACAGGCTTTGCCGGTCGGAATATTATCGCTTTTTTACGAGAAAAATGACATAAAAATTGATTTTAAACAGCGGTTGACATGCTTCTAAGTACGGTAATGGAATATTTAGAATTTTTTTGTCACGAAATGCGCCGTGCTCGTAACCCTTATTTACCCTTTCGGATAGTGTCTTGAACGCACTAACAAAACGCCGCTGTTTGGATATAACAATGGATTATTTGGGACTAAACCAACATTTGTTATTGAAGTAGAAGTCCTGGGAGTGCATGCTGACGAAGAACACCAAAGGTAATCAAACTTTTCTAATAGTAAATCGGAGTTTGGTGAAGGCTAAACTTGCTGGGTGTCTAAATAGCTAGCCCTGTGATGCCGGGCTATCTACTTAGAATATTGCAAAATGTGCTTTCACCAAAAAGCTATTTTAAAATCAGACATATCGAGTGCATAGAGGAGTTCTGTAGCTATAATTCTTAAAATAATTGTTATGCTTTTTGTGAACGTTTATCGTGAGTAATTTAGTAAATTGTTAGTAAATTCACCGGAAGTTTGCGGGGGGTATGCTAGTTCTGAACGTCACATGCTAATGTAAAAAGCTGGTTTTTTATATAAATATGAACTTGATTGAACAAAACATGCATGTATTGTATAACATAATGTCCTAGGTGTGTCATCTGATGAAGATCAAAGGTTAGTGCTGCATTTAGCTGTCTTCTGGGTTTTTGTGACATTATATGCTAGCTTGAAAAATGGGTGTCTGATTATTTCTGGTTGGGTACTCTGCTGACATAATCTAATGTTTTGCTTTCGTTGTAAAGCCTTTTTGAAATCGGACAGTGTGGTTAGATTAACGAGAGTATTGTCTTTAAAATGTTGTAAAATAGTCATATGTTTGAGAAATTTAAGTAATAGCATTTCTAAGGTATTTGAATAACGCACCACAGGATTCCACTGGCTGTTACGTAGGTGGGACGATTTGGTGCCACCTACCCTAGAGAGGTTAACCAGGTGAAATTGTGTCACTTCTCTTGCGTTCATTGCGCGCAGAGTCAGGGTATATGCAACAGCTTGGGCCGCCTGGCTCGTTGCGAACTAATTTGCCAGAATTTTATGTAATTATGACATAACATTGAAGGTTGTGCAATGTAACAGGAATATTTAGACTTATGGATGCCACCCGTTACATAAAAAGTCGGAACGGTTCCGTATTTCACCGAAATAAACGTTTTGTTTTTGAGATGATAGTTTCCGGATTCGACCATATTAATGACCTAAGGCTCGTATTTCTGTGTGTTATTATGTTATAAATAATTCTATGATTTGATAGAGCAGTCTGACTGAGCGATGGTAGGCAGCAGCAGGCTCGTAAGCATTCATTCAAACAGCACTTTTGTGTGTTTTGCCAGCAGCTCTTCGCAATGCTTCAAGCATTGCGCTGTTTATGACTTCAAGCCTATCAACTCCCGAGATTAGGCTGGTATAACCGATGTGAAACGGCTAGCTAGTTAGCGGGGTGCGCACTAATAGCGTTTCAAACGTCACTCGCTCTGAGACTTGGAGTAGTTGTTCCCCTTGCTCTGCATGGGTAACGCTGCTTCGAGGGTGGCTGTTGTTGATGTGTTCCTGGTTCGAGCCCAGGTAGGAGCGAGGAGAGGGACGGAAGCTATACTGTTACACTGGCAATACTAAAGTGCCTATAAGAACATCCAATAGTTAAAGGTATAGGAAATACAAATCGTATAGAGAGAAATAGTCCTATAATTCCTATAATAACTACAACCTAAAACTTCTTACCTGGGAATATTGAAGACTCATGTTAAAAGGAACCACCAGCTTTCAAATGTTCCCATGTTCTGAGCAAAGAACTTAAATGTTAGCTTTCTTACATGGCACATATTGCACTTTTACTTTCTTCTCCAACACTTTGTTTTTGCATTATTTAAACCAAATTGAACATGTTTCATTATTTATTTGAGGCTAAATTGATTTTATTGATGTATTATATTAAGTTAAAATAAGTGTTCATTCAGTATTGTTGTAATTGTCATTATTACAAATAAATGTATAAAAAAATATATATATATAAAAAAAACACCAATCGGCCGATTAATCGGTATCGGCTTTTTTGGGGTCCTCCAATAATCGTATCGGCGCTGAAAAATCATAATCGGTCGACCTCTACCTGGGATACGTACCATAATGAAGAACGAATGTGGTGCCCCGGGGCAAAATTTGTTTGACACCCCTGCCCTACCTAAACCCAAAAGTCGTTATTGCAAGTATACTGACTTGATTTTTATCTTGATATCTTATAGTCCAATAGTTTCAAACTGATCATTAGGGTTGAAATCCACAGCTCTGCACAATGAGTGTAAGACAATGCTATAATGTGTGTGATTTAGCATTCTGTGTGTGTAGAGTCAGGGCTATTCCAATGGGCCAATCAGACTTGAGCTCCATTCATTCCAGTCATGCGTTCCCTAAGCTGCTGGCCAAGTCACGAGTAAGACATCATTAATTCTCTCTCTTAACACACACACAAAAAGTGAATCTGAGGACTAGATCAAGTTTCCTGTTACAGAGGCTAGAGAATGACCCAACCATAAAACTCTACTCTTTCCCAATCACTTGCAGGGTGTCCATTCCCAGACTGCAGTTTTAATAAGTGATTGCGATTACACTTCAATACTACTGCAATACTCCCAACTTCTGAGGGCACACTCGCTCAATGGAGCCATCTAGAAGGCACACACCTTGTGTAGTGTCATTGGAGCGAACCATGTCAGCCCAGCCTAGTCCTATCATAATAAAAAAGCTAACCAATGCTATACTGAAACATTGACGACATGAGTGACCCATTCAAATCCAGTGTATTTATCATGGGAAACAACAATGTAGCAGCCAGGCCAACAGTCAGATTAATAGAGCCTGACCGATTTATCAGTTGAATGATATTATCGGCTGATATTAGTCTTTTACGAATGTATTTGTATCTGCATTTAATCCACCGAAAAGGACTTATGAAAGGAAGAGAAAACGCTCGGGAAAAATGCAGTTCTTCATTATTGATCCAGAAGAGAGCTCTCTTTACATGGCTATTAGCCTATCTTTCCTTAGCATGCTACAGCAAGACTGAACGCCATCGTCCAAAGCAACTACACGAGTCAGAGAGGAGAGTGAACTAACTGTTACCGCTTCTACTGTGAGTGCCGAGTAGATAGAAGCTTGACAGCCCAATAAAGTGACAAAAATGCACTCTGGCCTTATACTGTTATGTGAAGAGTCATGGTAGGGTGTTGGGTGTCAGGACAAACAATGGATGCTCTGCCCAAATATAAAGCAAATGCTGTGCTAAGAATGTTCAACTCTGTGGTAATGTTAAAGGGATACTTTAGGATGATTGCCTTTTTATGTACTTCCCCAGAGTCAGATGAACTCCTGGATACCATTTTTATGTCTTGGTGTCCAGTATGAAGGAAGTAAGAGGTAGTTTCACGAGCCAATGCTAAAAAGCATTAGCGCAATGACTGGAAGTCTATGAGTATCTGCTAGCAAATACATCTTGGGACGTCCCTACCCCAGAATGTCGGCCCAGTTCCATCTAGCTCTATACTCTCCCACTGCCGGCCACTGGGTTTCCTCTCCATGGTAAGGAGAGTGGAAATTCTAACGGGATGCTCCAGATTTAAACATCTGGTGAAACAGCTGGCTGCTTGTTTTATCTGTGGAATGGCTGTGTTCACTCAGGCTGCCCAATTCTGATCTTTCCCCACTAATTGGTCTTCTGACCAATCACATCAGATCTTTTCACATCAAATATTTTTCAGATATGATCTGATTGGTCAAAGGACCAATTAGTGAAAAACTATCAGAATTGGGCTGCCTGTGTAAACGCATATATGCCTAGATTGTAATGGAACTATTGTAGATCCAACACTCCAACTGAAAATAACCAACATGTTTCTTGTAACAACCCCAGTCCTCGCCTTCTAATCTGCAACCCATGACACTATATTCTAGAAGTCGGATCACATGGGATAAAGACTTTCCCAAGCTCAGGCAGCTGCCGAAAAGGCATTTGTTTTAAAATCGACTCATTAGCATACGATATACCACGTGCAACATATCTAACAAACAATGCGACACACACACTCCGTAAATCAGGTTCCTTTGACTCAGAATCCTAGATAAGTGTGGCTCTTTTTGCTATCTGACATGCCATGACATTCACACATATGCAAGGACGGACACACGCCCGCACACAATCTATCCATCTCTTTGATCCATCCCCTCTCTTTCTCTTAAAACATCGTCGATTAGTTATCTGTAAGGTCCAGAACATCATACATTTGCGACTCGGTTGTTGCCGGACACGACGCCCATGGTTCGACTTGTACACCGCGACCGTCCCCGACCTATTGCGAAATTAGTCTGCAAGAGAAGCCGCCCCAATTACGGTCACACATTTCTCACATTCCCCCTGTCGCGTCGGTAAACAAAAGCTTAGGAAGAAACAACGACCTCCATACGTTGCTGTCATAGCTAGCTAATGTTACATCATATAACTTACCTTCAACTTCCAACACACCAGAACGCTGTTTTCCGACTTGCTGTCTCAGGACAGCCTATTCTTACTGGATTTGAATAAATGTCTCAGGCAAAATAGCTAGCAAGCTAACCAGATAAAATGTTAATGTTTAGAGTTGGTGGCCGTAGCTTGTGTTGCTTATCGCTCTGATATCCAGCTTCCCGATGAGTATTTTCAGACTGTCTCCACAGTAATTTAAATACAAATATCTAGCTCTAGTTTTAGTTCCGATTTTGTGAGCTTGAGCCTTTTGCTCTGGGTTCTTTCTTAGACTGATTTTTTTCTCTCCACTCTTTCACTTCCTCCAAAACAACTATTGCGTCATTGCTCTAAAACGTTTCACGCACAAACAGGATACACCACGCCCACTTTAATAACTGCATCAGGGATGCATCTTTAGCAAGGTTGCAAATACCTTGGCTTTGACTGTACCAAATATGGACAAAGATAGAAGCAATGATGACATGTTTACTCCACGACTGTCCAGATGTAAATTAATACATTTTTGGAAGCTCTCCAAATTACAATACCACATTTCATCTGATATAACATGCCAGTCTAAATAGCACCGTGAGCAGTAGGAGAAAATAAGCTAAAAATAAGTTTAGGGAAGAAACATTTTATTTTAGAAAAAAACAGCATACCTGGCATGACTGTCTATTCTCCAAAAACCATTGCCCACGTGTTTTGATGTTACGCAAATGCAGACTGGCTCCAAACATACCACACATTTTCCAACTGTAGTCTATCTCTATAGGCCATATCCTAATATCTGGTGATTATTCCATTTATTTGATGACGACAGCTATTATGGAAAGTAAACCACTAGAGGGCAGTCTTCGTTCATTTCTGACAGTGGCTCTGATTACTTGCGAACTGGTCATGATGAGATAGCGTTATTGAGCAGGCCAAAAATGATCTCCCTTACGGATTTTCTTGTAGGCCTATTGAGACAACTGGATTACTCATCATTACTATCTTGAGATGAACATCAGTTATCGTCATCACCACAGATGTCGAAGAGCTATCTATTCTCTGTTGTCTCTGTCTGTAGTTGAATTATTTGTATAATGAATCTCATGAGTAAAATATAGTATTTTTATTCAATTCAAGTGCCACGATAGAAGTCTCAGATTCCTACTCACTGTTCCGTGTCTGGTTTTTGATCTAGAATGCAGCTGCTCTATTCTTCATCATCAAAGTGCTGTTGTGTCCGATCTCACCCTGATATTTCCTGAGATCCAGGGCTGCCTGAAACCATTCAGTCCTCCATTATTGTCTGTGCATTCAAAGAAGGGCCGCTGGTACAGGACTAATGGACTGTTTGCCATTACTGACTGACAACACGTACTGGAATGTGGATGTGGCTGAAGTGTGCCAATTGTCTGACAGTGAAAGGGCAAAGGGGAATGGTGGTCAGTTCACTGGAAGTGTCTTTGCCCCTTGGCTGTGGGCATTCTGTTAGAGTGTGTCTGTTTGGCATATCGTAATGAGTATGGATGACCCTAGTGTTTATGGAGGAATTCCTGACTGTTCTCCGCTTTTGAGTGTCTAGTATTTATGACCTGGTAGGAACGCAGTTGATAAACACATACGCCAATAAACCAAAGGGATTGGGTGAGAAACGTGGGGGTATACAAGAGAGGGTAGTGTTTGAAAATATTTGGCTTCTTGGAGGAAAAAGCGTCACAAATATACACATTTTGTCACACAGACACACACTGACAGGAGAGAGTTAGAGGTGTTCACTGACTGTCAGAGGGAAAGTAAAAGAGAGGAATAGAGTGAGAAAGAGAGAGAGAGAAAAAGAGAGTGAGAAAAGGAGAGAAGGAGGGGGGAACATGTGACTTGAGCATGAGAGGAGAGTAAAGAAAGGGAAAGTGATTGAACTCTAGAACAAGCTCAATCACTTTCCCTTTACTCTCCTCTCATGCTCAAGTCACATGTTCCTCCCTCTCCCCTCCTTCTCTCATTTTCTCACTCTTCTTCTCTCTCTCTCTTTCTTTGCACTGGTTTATGTGTCCATAAACTATGTGTGTGTGTGTGTGTGAGAGAGAGAGAGAGAGAGAGAGAGAGAGAGAGAAAAAGAAAAAGAGAGAGAGGGTATGGGTCAAAGAGATGGATAGATTGTGTGAAGGCGTGTGTCCATGCGTGCGTGTGTGTGAATCAGGGGGTGGGTGCATTAGTGCATGTCAGACAGCAAAGAGAGCCGCAGTTATCTAGGAATCTGAGTCAAAGGAACTTCACTAACAGAGACAGGGAGAGAGAGAGAAAGAGAGAGAGGGAAAGGGAGCGAGCGAGAGAGTGCAAGAGAAACAGAGGGAGAGAGCAATAGGAAAGAGAGAAGTGGAGAGGATGAAAGAGGCATACAGATAGAAACACAGACAGAGAAGAAGAAGTTGAAGTTAACACAGAAATAGAAGAAGGTTATGGGAAAAGTGTGGAGGGACACCATCGAAGGCTTCAAACAAAGCATCAAGCGGAGCAGAAACCCATCAAGAACAACAAAAAATACACAAAAGAAGAGCGTCACTAAAGACGTGTCGGCACCCAAGTCCAAGAGGCTGACAAGGCAGAACAGCTTTAAGGTGAAAACCGGTGTCAGGGGGGACAGTAAACGGAAAAACACAGAGGTGTAGTGTCTGAGAGACTGGATTCTGCCCCGAATTCTGCCAGATTTTCAAATTCTTTTAGGAGTCTTCCCATGTTTCCATTAGGCTCTCTCGGCGTGCTCCCCCTGCTGTCCCTGTGTGTAGGGGTCATGTTGTCCGCCCCGGATGCACCTCCTGCCTGTCCCCACTGCAAGGACAGTCTGGTGGCCGCTCCACCTGCGAGGACAGGGTCAGGGGGGTGTGAGGGACGCCCCGGGATGGCAAGCTGCAGGGTGGCGGTCGCCCCCCTGGCTGCCTCTGACCCCCCTCTGAGGGTGGAACACAGACATGAAGTTCGACAGGTTCAGCCCGAGGTAAGTGACATCATGCACCAGGTCAATCTGAAGTCATTTCCTGTGCTTTTCCCAGTAGAATGAGTGCGGTATTGATATAACTGACTCCGGTATTGTACACGCCAAACAATGATCATTCTGAGCTGGGTGGCACAGAGGAAGGCCTGGACAATGTTTGTTCTGTAGGGGTGATTAGATACTGCCGGGGTAGAGTCTCTGAGTCTGACACGCCATGTGCCTCTGGTTTAAAAGGGGGTAAAGTTTAAGCTGTTGAAAAAGTGACTATGGACATAACATCACTCAGCCAATTGAAATGGAATCGAGCCCAACTCTGTAGCATAGTGGTATAGGTAGTGACTGGTGCCTTTAGCAATAGTGTTATGGTATGTGGGGGCAACAGGTCCCTACTCTCGGGATTAGGGGCACCACATGACAGACGCTTTCCAGGGATAACAATCAACAAGGGAGTCAAATTAGGCCTGGGTTTATAAATGTCCTCATCATATGGCTCTGCTGAGCTCATGCAATGACAGGTGTTCCACTGACATGGTTAGGAGTGATGGAAGTGTAACTGAGTGATTGAGTCTGTGGCACTGATCCATTTTGCATGCCTTAGTGTCGGTTTGTGTGTGTGTGATATGACTGTCAATGATGGTGCGTGCTTGTGTGTGTTTGTGTGAGAGAGAGGGAGAGAGAGCAGTGTGACTATTGTGTATGTGTGTGATGTGAATGCTGCTGTATGTGTCTGTCAATCCTGGTGTGTATAACACGCATATGTTTTGACTGTAATGCTAAAGTGTTGTCTCTGCAGTCCAGGGATGTGTCGGAGCGTCTGGTCCAGTTGCAGCGCTGTATGAATTCCCTCCAGGAGCCAGGGGTCCCCAGGGGCCGTGTAGGGCAGGGAGGGGACACGCTGGGGGCCATTCTGGCTCTGATGGCTGCAGTACTGACAGAGTGTGACCTACACTGTCACAGCCAGGCCCTCAGGGCTATGGCCAGGCGACTGGGTGAGGACCATGGCCAACACACACACACACACACACTAGTGATGTGCAGTTTTGCAAACGATTCGTTCTTTTGAACAACTCTTTTTACTGACTCGAGAGTCATGATTTGTTTCTCTGAGTGACTCATACATTTTTGTCTTCGTTTGACCTGCTGGCCGCAATGAGTCCTACTACAGCAAGATTAATACACGCTCCTCCGGCTCAGCGGCTCCCATTGAGATAGCGTCTGTAACAACATGGGTAGCGCCAGTGAGGTTATAACCCAAAGGAATCCCCACCCAGTATACTACTTTGACTACTTTAAATGGCGGAAGCATGGTGGAAGCCTTCAATGGCGCTTAACATGCTAAAAAGACCTTTTGGCCACTAGAGGCCTCTATCATTCTTTATGGCGGCTCCAGAGATGTGCTCTGACCAACAACTGTCTGTCATATGTGTAAGAACCGACGCTGGGGTAGAGAAGCAGGTACGGAGAGAGAACATTTAATATAGCACAGACATGGCTCAGGACAGGACTAGCGTCAGAACCGGGTAACACAACGACATACGACAATTAATGCTGAAGCGGGGAAGAGAGTTGGTGAACAGACAGATATAGGGGAGGTAATAACACAGATGATTGAGTCCAGGTGAGTCCAATGAATCGCTGATGCGCGTGATGAGGGAAGCAGGTGTGCGTAATTATGGTGGCAGGAGTGCGTAGTGCTGGGCAGTCTGGCGCTCGAGGGAGAGCGGGAGCAAGCGTGACAATACGCGGGAAGGAAAATAGATCCCGAGAATAGAGAAGAAAAATATGTTTGGGCTGTTTGTGTTTATCATCCTCACGGCATTCAAGCAATGCATTTCACCAAGAGTCGTTTACAATGTAGTCCGGTTGCGGACGCTATCAGACCTCCTTTCAAATGTATCAACCAATAATCTTATTTGTATGCCTAGCAATCAACAAATGTACATTGTTTAAAGCACATGTTTAAAAGTCTCAGTCCCAAACGATGGCTCCAATAAGCCCCTTATGGTGAACGACTTTTGAACGAGAGGCTTGTAGACTCATGACTTTCGAGTTTTCAGTTCATCGTTCGCCGGTGGGGGGGTCCTGCGTGCTCTGGGCATTACTGACTCAAATCAACAAAATTTGTCGAAAAGATCAGTCAGTAAAAAGGGCCGAACTTCACATCACTAACACACACACTCTCACACACACACACACTTAGTAAGGCCTGCTCTGTGTTGGTCAGAGGTGAGTGCACAGGAATGTTAGGTTCTGTGTGGTATGAGTAGGGCAGATAGATAGCTCACTGGTATCTCACAACCACCATATAACTTCTACAGCAGATCAGAAGGATGAGTCCTCAATCTCACACACAACTTCTTCATTGTCGATGTGTTTAGAGGGGGCAGCAGTTGGGAGAGAGGGAGAGAAAGACCTGATACTACTGTTGAGGAGCATCACACAACACCCTCCAACAGGTGAGAGAGGTGTGTGTACTCCCTGTGTGTGTGTGTGTACTCTCTGTGTGTGTGTACTCTGTGTGTGTATTCTGTGTGTTTACTCTGTGTTTACTCTGTGTGTGTACTCTGTGTGTGTGTACTGTGTGTGTACTCTGTGTGTGTGTGTGTGTGTGTGTGTGTGTGTGTGTGTGTGTGCACTGTTTGTGTGTGTGTGTGTGTGTGTGTGCATGTGCGTACAGAATATACAGCTGTAAGAGCGTGAGTGTGTGTTGCAGTGGTCCCCTCAGCGAGGCTGCATCCTCAGGACTGTGCTGAGATCTATCGTTTGGGGATCAAAGAGAACGGAATCTACACCATCCAGCCTGACCCACGCAGACCTGCAGTGGAGGTACCTCCTAATACTTACACACACTGAATGCAAACAACCTGTATACTGTATATGTGTTATGTCCCATATGTAGAGCTTGGAGGGGAACATACAGAGAGATAAAGAGAGTATAATATAGTATGGAGGTTACAGATTAGAGTAGAAACTCTCAATGCGTAACATCTCTCACTCCTCACCCCCTTTACTCCCTTTACTATTGGCAATGGTCAGGCAAACTTCATCATTATTCTCTGATGTAAATGTGACCGATGTCTGATGTCCAGGAGTTGTGACCTTTGCACCCTCCTTCCCCAGGCAGAGTGTGACATGGAGACAGCAGGCGGGGGGTGGACAGTGTTCCAGCATCGGCGAGATGGCTCGGTGGACTTCAACCGGACGTGGCAGGAGTACCGCGAGGGTTTTGGTTCCCCACAGGGAGAATACTGGCTGGGGAACGCAGCGCTGCATGCGCTAACCAACACTGGTCAACACCTGCTGCGTATACAACTGGAGGACTGGCACCAGCAGAAACGCCAAGCCACCTACAACACTTTCAGAGTGGCAGCAGAGGCACAGAGGTAATGGAAACACACAAACACACACATACACCGATGAGCAAACAAGGATACACACAAATTAAAGAGAATATTTGCCTCAAAATCAAAGTTTGAAAGTATTTGACAAAGACAACAAAAGTGGTATAATGTCGAGATCAGTTCAGGTCCCACGGCATCTGAATGGGAAGATAGCCTGAAATCAGGCTGTGCCGATCTTTCCCATTCATTTGGGATTAAGGCATGTAGCTGGATCTACACAACAGGTAGAGTAGGACGTGGACTCATTTTAACATTAAAGCTCTTTTGAGGTCTGAAAACATCTGACAAATTTTGATTTTGGCGTGAACGTATCTCTTTAACATGGTGCTAATGCTGTCTCTCCTTCTCCCAGGTACCGTCTGACAGCACGGGAGTACTCTGGTGACGCAGGCAATGCCCTAAGCTACAGCAAACGCTACAACCACGACGGCCGAGCGTTCAGCACCAACGACCGTGACCACGATCGCTACACGTCAGGGAACTGTGCGGAGTACTATGGTGCAGGCTGGTGGTTCGACGCCTGCCTAGCGTCTAACCTGAACGGACTCTTCTACCGCGGGCGCTACAGCGGGCTGACCAATGGCATTTACTGGGGCACCTGGTACATCCTGACAGACAGTCACAGCGGTGAGCGCTACTCCTTTAAGAGTGTGGAGATGAAGACACGCCCACGCAACTTCTAATGAAGACTGACCTGGGAGCTAGTAGATAGACATACCCAAACATAGACATACCCAAACATCATTATTTTTCAGGAGATGGTCATAAACAATAACTGGTAATGTTGCATAGTTATAGAAAGGTCTGGATCTCACCTTTCGGTCATTTAAAAAAAAAAAAATTGCTGAGATATACTCACTTATGAGGACACAAGCTCAATTACATAGTACAAATATTATGAAAATATAAAAAATAATTAGTTTTTTTCCCCAATTTAACAAATTTCACCTTTCTTATAATTGTAAAATAAATTATATTTAGTGACAATTTCATATAACTGACGACAGAGACATTTCTCCTGAAAGTCCACTTAGCAGATCAAAGACACCATTCAAATGTGCAGACTCATTATAACTTCAGCTTTAAACACAAAGGGATTTTGTCTGTCTGTGATCAAGAGAATGTGGTCTTGTTTAAATTCTATGAAATTATTTAGTCTTTTTTCATGGTGAGATCTCTAAATCCGGTTGAGAATATCACAGCGACATGAACCACAATTGTTGGGTACGCTAGACTGTTACTGTTCATATGCCGCCTCCCAGGCTGGGCTCTGTCACTCATAAGCAGAGCGAATCGATTCTTTGTCAGGATAGGCCAGACAATGTGACACTTCCCTCCCTATGCAAATGTGGGGTCTGATACCTGACACTTCAAGTCAGCTCCGTTGAGAGAGTGGTAGCGCAGAGTAGACAGATTGGCCTTTCTGACATTATAAGGCACGGGACCCTACGACATTCACAGAGCGCTTTGTACCCCAAAATCAGTTGGAACATGTCCAGAACCGCTCAAAGTCCCCTATATAGGGGACTTAACATCTTCAAATTAAAACATAGGCCTACTACTCAAAACTCTGAGCCACAGTACTGTATATGTAAATCTAGCCTGGTTCCAATCTGTTTGTGCTGTCTTGCCAACTCCTATAGTCATGTCACTCCAAACAATATTGGCAAGACCACACAAACAGATCTGGGACCAGGCTAGGGAAACCCTAATCTGGCTGCAGAGTGTGTGAAGGTTATTATTACTCAGCTAATGACTGGATGTTGGATTCACTGGATAATGTTGGGATAGTGAGCCATTAAATCAGTTTGTCCAGGTGTAAATATGGTGCTAAATGAAAAACTGGTCAGATGACTCTATCCTTATCAAGTCAAATCAAAATCAAATCAAATGTATTTATAAAGCTCTTTTTACATCAGCAGATGTCACAAAGTGCTTATACAGAAACCCAGCCTAAAACCCCAAACAGCAAGCAATGTAGATGTAGAAGCACAGTGGCAAGGAACAACTCCCTAGAAAGGCCAGAACCTAGGAAGAAACCTAGAGAGGAGTCAGGCTCTGAGGGGTGGCCAGTCCTCTTCTGGCTATGCCGAGTGGATATTATAAGAATACATGGCCATTAAGGCCAGATCGTTCTTCAAAATGTTCCAACGTTCATAGATGACCAGCAGGGTGAAATAATAATCACAGTGGTTGTAGAGGGTGCAACAGGTCAGCACCTCAGGAGTAAATGTCAGTTTGATTTTCATAGCTGAGCATTTAGAGGTCAAAAGAGAGAAAGAGAGAGAGGGGGGGATGGGATGAGAGAGAGAGTTAGAGAGAGAGAGAGGGGGATGGGATGAGAGAGAGAGAGAGAGGGGGATGGGATGAGAGAGAGCGGGGGGATGGGATGAGAGAGAGAGAGAGAGAGGCAGAGAGAGAGAGAGGGGGGGGGGGTGGGATGAGAGAGAGAGAGAGAGAGAAAGGGTCGTAAACAGTAGGTCCAGGACAAGGTAGCGTTTCTGATTAAAGTGTTGAAATTGAATTACACCATTAACCAGCAGAATCTGTGACCCTAAAGGCTCATGGGCTCCTCACCCCTGCTTCATTTGTATTATCCATCATTCAGGTCATATACCATGCAGCATCTTTTTGTTTTGTGAGATTAAAACAACTGTAAAGTTTTCATATATATGTTATGCAAATCTTTCAACAGAAATGTGTATTAACAATCATGCCTGTAGAGAAATGACTCTTGAAATAAATTGCTATGACACGTAGAACCAATGACTTGATTATTGTGTCTCTGAAAACAGTTTATAGGTGTTGTTTTGGTGTTATTGACGGTAAACGCCAGTTGAATACAGTACTTGACCAAAGAGGACAAGCACCTCTTTTAATTTTTCACCTGTTTTTCTAGGTGAAAAAGGTGTATAGCTTCAATAAGAATCCCAACTTTACTGTAAAACGTAGACATTCCGAGTTACACGGTGGCTGCTTCTCCTGCCCCCCATCCCCCTGACTGGTGCCAGCTTCACGCAGAGGGGGGTCAGTTATCAGTTGGGTGATACTCAGACCCTTCCAAACCATGGCCTGATAACATGATAATGTACTAATGTACAACAGAGGGGCAACCGAAAGCCAACTCAGCACTCTCTACCCACAGACCTCCAGGCCGCTGTGTTCTGACTCCAGCCGTGGGATTGCTCAGCCAAACCCGAACTGTGCTTCTTTTGAAATTATGCTATGACACTCAACAGAGAACAGCTCAGGTTTGGTACCACCCACACATAACCTGTAACAGCTTTTACGCTGTCCCACACCAAAATCCCACACAATCATGATGGGCATTAGTGGCACGATGAAGCCTACCTTGGTAGCTCGCTCACTCTCTGGCACACAGAGCGAGAAAGAGACACGCACACGCAAATGTACACACACACACACACATACTGACCTCTGGCTGTCCTCTGGAGTTGGCGTCAGACGGGCGGCTCCCTCTCTGGCTGTGGTTCACAGAGCTTTTCTGGGAGTTTAGAGTGCGTGTGTGAGCACTGTCTGTGTGCAGGTGTGTGCAGGGTGTGTGCGGGGTGTGAGTGTGTGCGTTGGGGATGGTGAGGCTATGTGGTAGTGGTGGGTGAGGGGGTGTGTAAACTGCTGTTCCCATTTTAGCAGCGTTCGCGACGAGCTGCCAGTCTGTCCAACAAGCTCTGAGTGGCTAATAATAACACCGGGGGGGGGGGGGGGGGGGGGGGGGGCAAGGCGGAACTCTGATGTAGACAAATGGACAGAGAGCAGGCAGACTCCCAACCAGCCACAGTATTTCACACACACTATCCATGCACACACACTGACAAGCACAAACACATACTGCCTGCAGCAAAGCAAGCACACACACTGTCCTCAGAATAGCAGACACTATATGCAGTAAAGCTCAATAACTTGTACAAATGACCACACTGTACTTATTAATAAACACTACTTCCAGAAAAGCACACACTCATTCATGCTCATGCACACATGCACGCGCACACACACACACACAGACAAACACACACACACACACACACACACACACACACACACACACACACACACACACACACACACACACTCTCTCTCTCTTGAATGGGAGGTGAATGATTCGCTTGGCTTAATAAAAACAAGCCTTTATTAGAGATGAAAAGGCTTCAAGCTGGCTTCTCCCCTCACAGATGTAGTTTGATCATACCGCTTCAGTTATCATTATCTCTCTCTTACACACACACACACACACACACACACACACACACACACACACACACACACACACACACACACACACACACACACACACACACACACACACACACCCGCACACACAAAGAAATTGTCCCGGGCATTTCTAACACACTGGCCCATGTTTTCCCTTGAGGCCCTCATTACCCTGCTGAAAAAAACAGCATAGACCTGGTTATGCTGGTCATCAGAGGTCTGTGCACCGCCCTGCAGCTAGACCATGCTGGTCAGACAAGCTTGCCCAGCATCAGTTGAAATTTCTGTTGGTCTATGCAGTTTCTTTTCACCATGGTAATAGCTATAGAATGACAATTTTTGGCAAAACCCTCAAGTAAGACAGGCCGACTGGACAAAAAATGGACCAGGCCATCTGCCATTTGCCCTAACTGCCCTATGACCAGTCCACCCTTCACACACACTTTCCTATAATGTCTCTTTTGTCATATCATTGACTGACATTTTGGGCTTTATTGTAACTTGATGTGGGATAAGAGACAATCTACCCCCTTGTGGTTGGATATATAAAGAGAGAACTGTTGATCACTGCAGCCAGGGTTGAGTTAGAAGGGTTAAAACCAAAGCAGGCACATTGTCCTTTATGTTGTGGTGGTCGAATTGGTGGTTGACCTGCCCCCCCCAAAAAATATAATACATGTTTGCGATGGAAAAATGCTTTCAGTGTAAACTTAAATCACTAAAACCAAATAGAAAGTATGTAGAAAAGATAATGGCCCTATATATTTTTCAATAATAGCCTAAAATCTTTGAGAACTTACACTCAACAAAATAAAAGCTAGACAATCAGACCCTCATTGATTTTGTTATAATGTTTGAGAATAAGAATACAGCCTTAACCATGTCAAAATACTTAGAATTGTAGGAAATTAGCTTAAAAACCTCATTATTGAGGTTCATTATTAGTGCTGACAAACTCAGATCTGAACATCTTCAGTTAGGATCAAAACCTAAGGCAAGTTCACTGTCACTGACACAATCAACAGTATATAACGTCAAAGTAGATGTAGTGTGATGGAGTTACAGTATTGTTCAAGGGCTATGTTTTGTGGGCCGGCAATCATTTTTTAGGCTCACAGAGTCAAGTTGAACATGGCAAAACTATGCCAGAACACATGGCTGTGGAATACTGCAGAAGTTAAGAGAACAATGTCACTCAGTAACTCCTCATACCTGTAAGCATCTCTCTCCCCCTATCCTCCCATCAGTCTTTTTGACATTGGAGGAACCGAGGGCCCAGGGCTGTGTCACCACAGTATCCTGACACAGTGTCTGGAGTTGGGTGATAGTGAGGGTGCTGGAGGGCGAGAGGGGGCCCAGCAGGCTGAGCTGCCCAAGGGCCGGAAGCCCAGCCTGGGCAGCGGTTAGTCAGCAACATCCCCCCTGAGAACCGCCATGCACCCCTGGGGGAAGTGGCACACGTGACCCGTTCCATTTCAACAGCCCTGGAGCACAGAGTACACAGTGTATTTACGAACAACAACCTGTCTCACCTCACTTCGGCACTGGCACTAGATAGACATTGGGCAACAGTGACCCTGAGAGTCAGCAGACAGGTGCTTTCACAACCCACTCTTCTCTGGTTCTGTGCCAACATTACCATGGCAACCTCAAAGCACTACTGGTGATGTTCAAGAGCGTTATATGACCAAGAGGGACTCAGTGTTACTATTTTTCTGCTTTTCCCGTATTAGATACAACCTTTTGGGCGTTTAGTTGTGTAAAGTCCAAATACCGTAAAACAGAAAGACTGTTATGCAAAGAGATCCAACAGAATGAAACTCATCCTGACCCAAACAGGCCCAATCAAAGTGGGGGCCTGGATTTGGAGCAGGACTGTGTATCTAGCCTTCCATTAGGGCCGTATCCTGACACACGCAGCAGGTCTGAACACAGTAACCCCTAGAGCAGATCTCAACACCAGATGGCAGCGTTGCCTGGGGGTTGACGCTTGAAGTTGAGAGACGGTTCTGGAAAAATAATCTCTTTCTGACCTGTACTAAAAAGTTCATCTGGGAACAAACTAGGCAAAAGCCTAAAAGATTCACAAGCGAACACACAGAGGCAATGTGCAGCTACGTGCAGAATCACAATGTGTGTAAGCGAGGTCTCCGTCACCAGACAATAGATATTGTGTTTTGTAGGAAAATAAACAGTAAGGTAACATACAGTGCATACAGAAAACCCAAGTGTGTATAAGAAGCACATTGTGGCGGAGCAGAGCGGAGGGGGACAGGGGACGTGATCAGTGCCCCTCTATGGGAATAAGAGGCTGTTCCCACTGCCCTGGGATTTGACCTCATGATTACTCCATCCTCTATGGTTCTCTGGCTGTATCATATATCCTACAGTGGAGGATCAGCTTAGTATGATACCATTCTATAGCCATTGCACAGAGATATGAAGAGTATGTGGGGACAGGAGTTTTCAAATCGTTTAGTGCTGTGAGTCATTCCACTCTTGTTACCCTCCAAATAATCTGTACGGTAGAGTGCAGTTCAACCACAAAACACAGTGGGTCCTAATGTGATCTTTAGCAACTGTTGAAAGTATGTAAAACGTATGAATACTGAATAGCCATATGAAAATTATATGACAATAGCTGAGGATGGCAATCCCACATTCACTCCTGTAGGACTAGAGTTTAGACTTGAGCTAAGCTTCTGCTGACCTGAGTCATGCTTTACCTTATCTCAACACTTGGAGCAGCAGATCCTGGCCTAAGGGTCATTTGGGGCACATAGAGTGAGGGGCTAGTAAGAGAGAGTTGTGACATGTGACTCAGAGTCTCTGGGCTGCTGGGCTAGGTCTCGGCCCTTAATTTCCTATGCTGAGGCATAAAGGCTTGGCGCTCAGCTATAGGGGCAGAAGAGGGATTGCAAGGAAAAGATGAGAGTGAAAAAGGGGATAAAGAGCAAAGATAAAAGAGAGCTCAGTAAGTGAGAAGCTGCAGTCTCTTACTTTATCCCTTTATGATCTTTAACGTGTAAAGATCCCTACGAAGGGATGCACTCTGCAATGCACTCTGGACCCAATGTAAGGTGAGGTGAGTGAGTTTGGGGGAGGGTGAGAATGTGTGTGTCGGCGGTGGGGTGGGGGGGTTAGTAAGGCGGAGGGGGGGTTAAGAGTCCGTTAGGGGCGACCCTCCCTGACCACCAGCCCACTGAGGGGACGGGATGTGTCTGCTAATAATACCGGGCCTGCGGCACACCAGAGAAAGACAGGGTTCCGTTTGAAACCGGATCCCACCAAAACAAGTGTATCCTGATGTGGTAAGGAGAGGGGTTAGGGGAGGGAAGGAGAAGATAGAGGGCGCCGTGTGGCTGGCCTAACTCTCCTTCTTTTCTCTGTTTCTAATGCTCTCTCTGTACTCACAGGTGGGTTGAGTGGAAGAGAGGGGAGGTGTGGTGGAGGGGCTTTTTTTGTGAGGGACGGTTTGTTGTGTAATTGGTTGGTAACCTCAAGCAACACCTTCTCAAATCAAATGTGTAGGCGTGCAGTGTATCTCCAACCACAAACTCCACACACGTACTGTATATGAAGACAACAGTAGATGCCGTAAATGTTGTGCACACTAATAGAGGGTGAAAGGAAGGAATTTAGTCTGCAGAATGTGCTGATTTGCTCTCCAATAATCCAGTGCTCAACTGTCATCTGTCACCTTTACAAGAGAGAGGAGGAAAGGGTAGGATGAGGATGAGGATGAGGCAGAATCTAATCCTCATATCAAAGGGATGTCACGCCTTAATAAAACTGCCCTGAAAGTCACAAACAGATACACACAGAGTGTTAAGTTTAGTTTATTCATTTGACCATTTTAAAAAACAAGCACATAAAACTAGAAAAAGCCATACATGCACATGAGTTAAAGCATGGAGGATATCACACAATAAAGTCTGGGACTTATTTCCATTGTTAAAGCATGGAGGATAACACACAAAGTCTGGGACTTATTTCCATTGTTAAAGCATGGAGGATAACACACAATAAAGTCTGGGACTTATTTCCATTGTTAAAGCATGGAGGATAACACACAATAAAGTCTGGGACTTATTTCCATTGTTAAAGCATGGAGGATAACACACAATAAAGTCTGGGACTTATTTCCATTATTAAAGCATGGAGGATAACACACAATAAAGTCTGGGACTTATTTCCATTGTTAAAGCATGGAGGATAACACACAATAAAGTCTGGGACTTATTTCCATTGTTAAAGCATGGAGGATATCACACAATAAAGTCTGGGACTTATTTCCATTGCTAAAGCATGGAGGATAACACACAATAAAGTCTGGGACTTATTTCCATTGCTAAAGCATGGAGGATAACACACAATAAAGTCTGGGACTTATTTCCATTGTTAAAGCATGGAGGATAACACACAATAAAGTCTGGGACTTATTTCCATTGTTAAAGCATGGAGGATAACACACAATAAAGTCTGGGACTTATTTCCATTGTTAAATCATGGAGGATAACACACAATAAAGTCTGGGACTTATTTCCATTGCTAAAGCATGGAGGATAACACACAATAAAGTCTGGGACTTATTTCCATTGTGGTCTTCTTGAGACCAGATGGCTAGGCAAGATCAAACACAGTTGAACACAGTATGACTGCGAGATAAGAAAAAAAAGAAGAACATCTATCTCATCATTGCAGTTACATCATAGGGGTCATTCATATGGATACAGAAGACATCAAACAGTTTTTTACTTTATTTTTAAAGCTGCCCAGAGAGGACGCTGTTTTTATGGGCAGAAGCAACTCATTCCACTCTGTGGCTCCGGTACACAAGAAGGTACCTTTCCCAGCATTACTCATGAACCTGTATAAGCACACATTAGCAACACCTGATCTGGTGCTGTGGTTGTGTGCATCCCTAACATAGGAAAAGTAACCAGTCAGATAACTAGGTGCAGAACCATAAATACTCCTGTAAACCAGACCCAGTCTAATCTGGGACACCCTATCCTCAACAGGCAGCCAGTTGAGTTCCTGAAAGCAGCTCCTGCCTATGTGAATAAGTTGACTCACCTTCAATACTACCCTGATCAGCTTATTCTGGGCTATCTGGAGCTTCCCCTTCAGAAGCTTAGATAAGCCCCAAACCAGGAAGTACAAGCATAGTCAAAATGACATTGAACGAGGGCAGTGGCTAGCACTCTCATGAAGTCCTTATCAAGCAGCTTGGACTTTCTAGCCAAAACCTTAGTCCAGGCATTAACCTTCCCTAGCACTTTAGTGACCATGCTCACACGCCGCAAGCTTCGTTCAAAGATGCATCCCAGGTAGCTAACAGAGGTTTCAGTAGTCAGCATCTCACTCCCTAACTTCACTCTGATTTCAGAGGACCTACACAATTTAGGTCTGGACCCAAAAATAATTGCCTCAGTTTTATCAAAGTACAGAGATAGCTTATTACCGACAACCTCTTTGCTAATGTCAGGAAGCTCTGGGCTAAGTACGCGCTCCAACATAGTTTACCTTTTATGAGACACCAGTAATGTAGAGTCATCCGCATAAAGGAAAAGGCAGCATGAACAAGTATCTTTCATATCGTTTATATACAGTAAAAACAGTAGAGGCACAAGCACGCTCCCCTGCGGAACGCCACAACTTACTGGTTTTGACTGAGACAGTGAACCATTAACCTCTACCACTTGCTCTCTACCTGTCAAGTAGGACTTTACCCAGGCTTGTCAGAAGGTGGGTATAGCTGGTGCATGAAGTCAGGCGCAGGAGAGCAGAATGAGTGAGCAACGTACTTTACTCAAAATAAAGGCACAAGGTAACAATACACTTGACCAACAATAAACGGTAATCAATTACGCACGGGTGAAAACAGCACCCATCGAAATACCAGGAATAACGTACCGAATGAACATAGAAACAATCACTCACAAAAACATGGGGGAAACAGAGGGTTAAATACATGAACATGGAATTGGGGAATGAAACCAGGTGTGTAGAAAACAAAGACAAAACAAATGGAAAATGAAAGGTGGATCGGCGATGGCTAGAAGACCGGTGACGTCGACCGCCGAACGCTGCGCAAACAAGGAGCAGGACCGACTTCGGCGGAAGTCGTGACAAGCCTAGAGGGATACTGCTTAACCCCAGTGCCTCCAGTTTGGAGATTAGGAGACAGTGGTTAACTGTATCAAAGGCCTTCTGTAGTTTAAGTAGTACCATTGCACAAATATTTCCCTCATCAATCTATTTCCTGATGAAGTCAGTCAAGTAAAGTATACACTCAGTCGGGGTCTCAACTTATTTTTGAGAGTTAGAATAGTAGAATACACAAGGTGCAAGTTCAACATTTGGTTAGGCAATGGCAGTTTCTCTTGTTTTGCCAGTCACTGACAGTCATTTAGCCATGTCAGCTAAAAAAACATTGATTGGTAAGTTAGTCTAGCCAGTTATCTAAACTTGTCGTAATCATGGCCGAAAACAAACCGGGCATGCAGGGCACACGCCCAGGGGCCCTGACCACCAGGGGGGCCCTATTGATTTTGTTAGTCACTCTCACTCAGATATCATTAACATGGCATAAGTCATGGAAAAATGTGTAAAATTCCATGAAATTAGCCCCCGCAGAAATCGAATTAGCATAATAAAAAAATCCCTATCAAAATCTGTCTAAGCTAGAGAATCTGTTTTTTGTATGGGCTGCGTCTCAATCCACCGCATCCGCCAATGTCGGCCTTCCGCATCTGTAGTGGAAGGTGGCCAAGCTACAGCAGTGTTTGTCAGACCAGGAGAATCACGAAAATTGGTCTTCTCACAAACATTTCTGAAGCGTCTGAACGGTTTGTCCCCTCTATGGAAAGGTGAGACTCTCATGAACATGTACATGTCAACTGTTTTGCTCTAGGACGCCCCCAGGCCTCACATGACTGGTCTTAATGTAGCCTAGTACCAGTTTAAAAATGTATGAATGTATACACTGAGTGTACAAAACATTAGGAACACCTTCCTAATATTGAGTTACACCGCCTTTTGCCCTCAGAACAGCCTCAATTCTTCGCGGCATGGACTCTACAAGGTTTTGAAAGCGTTCCACAGGGATGCTGGCCCATGTTGACTCCAAAGCTTCCCACAGTTGTGTCAAGTTGTCTGGTTATCCTTTGAGTGGTGGACCATTCTTGATACACACGGGAAACTGTTGAGTGTCAAGAAACCCAGCAGCGTTGCAGTTCTTGACACACTCAAACTGGTGCGCCTGGCACCTACTACCATACCCTGTTCAAAGGCACTGAAATCTTTTGTCTTGCCCATTCACCCTCTGAATGGCACACATACACAATCCATGTCTCAAATGTTTCAAGGCTTAAAAATCATTCTTTAACCTGTCTCCTCCCCTTCAGCTACACTGATTGAAGTGGATTTAACAGGTGACATCAATAAGGGATCATAGCTTTCACTTGGATTCACCTGGTCAGTCTATGTCATGGAAAGAGCATGTGTTCCTAATGTTTTGTCCACTCAGTGTATATGGAAGTAGTTTAATGCCCCCAAAATATTTATTAAAAAATCGGTACATTTTTTAAATAAAAATAAAGAAATATATATATTTCTTGATCTTTCTTATATCTCTTAGATATAGAACAGACACTTTAAAACAAACTTCCTTTTGATTTATTTTTGGACTATCTGTTTTTCCATGTATGAATCTATTCAATGTTAATCAAATAATTTCTGTATATATTTTTTAAATACCTAAAGGGATCCTAAAATTCTAAACCAAATACCTAAATGATCCTTGGTATGACCATCTTAAAACAATTATGTATGTTAGCTTAGTAGACAATCATCCATAGGCCAATCAACACCACCATCTTCAGTGACAGTAGCCCCCTAGCCCCTCCCCTTGTCTTTCCCCACCATCCATGTCTGTGCAGGTGTGTGTGTTGGGGATGGACATAGAGAGAGGTGGAGGATGAAGGATGTGGTAAAGTACCACAACAGCCAAATGTGTCTCCCTCAATTGCACCTGCAGGGCTGTGGTGAAAACAGACAGACAGACAGACAGACAGACAGACAGACAGACAGACAGACAGACAGACAGACAGACAGACAGACAGACAGACAGACAGACAGACAGACAGACAGACAGACAGACAGACAGACAGACAGACAGACAGACAGACAGAGAGCACACGTGCACAGACACAAACACAAACGCAGAGACTCACTGACTGACCGCTATCTAGAAGGAGGAGACAAGTGCATCAAAGCTGGGACCGAGAGACTGATAAACAGCTTCTATCTACCGGCCATCAGACTAGCCGGCCTCAGCCCAGTGCCCTGCCCTGAACCTTAGTCCCTGTTACAAGCCGGCTACCACCCGGTACTCTACAGTGCACCTTAGAGTCTGCTTTCCTTTCCCTATGTACATGCAGTGCCTTCGGAAAGTATTCAGGCCCCTTGACTTTTTCCACATTTTGTTACGTCACAGCCTTATTCTAAAATGTATTAAATCTTTTTTTCCCCAGCAATCTACACACAATACCCCATGATGATGAAGCAAAAACTGGTTTTTAGACATTTTTGCAAATGTATTAAAAGTAAAAAACAGAAATGCCTTGTTTACGTGGGTAGTCAGACCCTTTGCTATTAGACGTGAAATTGAGCTCAGGTGCATCCTGTTTCCATTGATCATCCTTAAGCTGTTGCTACAACTTCATTGGAGTCCACCTGTGGTAAATTCAATTGATTGGACGTGATTTGGAAAGGCACATATATAAGGTCTATATAAGGTCCCATAGCTGACAGTGCATGTCAGAGCAAAAACCAAGCCATGAGGTCAAAGGAATTGTCCATAGAGCTCGGAGACAGGATTGTGTCGAGGTACAGATCTGGAGAAGGGTACCAAAACATTTCTGCAGCATTGACGTTCCCCAAGAACACAGTGGCCTCCATCATTCTTAAATGGAAAAAGTTTAGAACCACCTATATACTCTTCCTAGAGTTGGCCGTCCAGCCAAACTGAGCAATCGGGGGAGAAGGGCCTTGGTCAGGAAGATGACCAAGAACCCGATGGTCACTCTGACAGAGCTCCAGAGTTCCTCTGTGGAGATGGGAGAACGTTCCAGAAGGACAACCATCTCTGCAGCACTCCAGCAATCAGGCCTTTATGGTAGAGTGGCCAGACGGAAGCCACTCCTCAGTAAAAGGCACATGACAGCCCGCTTGGAGTTTGCCAAAAGGCACCGAAAGACTCTCAGACCATGAGAAACAAGATTATCTGGTCTGACTAACTCCTAAAAAAGCTAAGGTAACTGAGCTAAACGACTATTGCCCCGTAGCCCTCACTTCCGTCATCATGAAGTGCTTTGAGAGACTAGTCAAGGATCATATCACCTCCACCCTACCTGTCCACCTAGACCCACTCCAATTTGCTTACCGCCCCAATAGGTCCACAGACGACGCATCGCAATCCCACTGCACACTGCCCTAACCCATCTGGACAAGAGGAATACCTATGTAAGAATGCTGTTCATTGATTACAGCTCAGCATTTAACACCATAGTACCCTCCAAACTCGTCATTAAGCTCAAGACCCTGGGTCTATACCCAGCTCTGTGCAACTGGGTCCTGGACTTCCTGACGGGCCGCCCCCAGGTGGTGAGGGTAGGTAACAACATCTCCACCCCGCTGATCCTCAACACTGGGTCCCCACAAGGGTGCATTCTCAGCCCTCTCCTGTACTCCCCGTTCACCCACGACTGAGTGGCCATGCACGCCTCCAACTCAATCATCAAGTTTGCAGACGACACTACAGTGGTAGGCTTGATTACCAACAACGACGAGACGGCTTACAGGGAGGAGGTGAGGGCCCTCGGAGTGTGGTGTCAGGAAAATAACCTCACACTCAATGTCAACAAAACAAAGGAGATGATCGTGGACTTCATGAAACAGCAGAGGGAGCAGCCCCCTATCCACATCAACGGGACAGTAGTGGAGAAGGTGGAAAGTTTTAAGTTCCTCGGCGTACACATCACGGACAAACTGAAATGGTCCACCCACACAGACAACGTGGTAAAGAAGGCGCAACAAGGCCAAAAAGAGCATAAAGGACAACAACCACCCGAGCCCCTGCCTGTTCACCCTGCTATCATCCAGAAGGCGAGGTCAGTACAGGTGCATCAAAGCTGGGACCGAGAGACTGAAAAACAGCTTCTATCTCAAGGCCATCAGACTGTTAAACAGCCATCACTAACATTGAGTGGCCGCTGCCAACATACTGACTCAAATCTCTAGCCACTTTAATAATTAAAAATTGGATGTAATAAATGTATCACTAGTCACTTTAAACAATGCCACTTTATATAATGTTTACATACCCTACATTACTCATCTCATATGCATATACTGTACTCTTTACCATCTACTGCATCTTGCCTGTGCCGTTCGGCCATCGCTCATCCATATATTTATACAGTGCCTTGCGAAAGTATTCGGCCCCCTTGAACTTTTCGACCTTTTGCCACATTTCAGGCTTCAAACATAAAGATATAAAACTGTATTTTTTTGTGAAGAATCAACAACAAGTGGGACACAATTATGAAGTGGAACGAAATTTATTGGATATTTCAAACTTTTTTTAACAAATAAAAAACTGAAAAATTGGCCGTGCAAAATTATTCAGCCCCTTCACTTTCAGTGCAGCAAACTCTCTCCAGAAGTTCAGTGAGGATCTCTGAATGATCCAGTGTTGACCTAAATGACTAATGATGATAAATAGAATCCACCTGTGTGTAATCATGTCTCTGTATAAATGCACCTGCTCTGTGATAGTCTCAGAGGTCCGTTTAAAGCGCAGAGAGCATCATGAAGAACAAGGAACACACCAGGCAGGTCCAAGATACTGTTGTGGAGAAGTTTAAAGCCGGATTTGGATACAAAAAGATTTCCCAAGCTTTAAACATCCCAAGGAGCACTGTGCAGGCGATAATATTGAAATGGAAGGAGTATCAGACCACTGCAAATCTACGAAGACCCGGCCGTCCCTCTAAACCTTCAGCTCATACAAGGAGAAGACTGATCAGAGATGCAGCCAAGAGGCCCATGATCACTCTGGATGAACTGCAGAGATCTACAGCTGAGGTGGGAGACTCTGTCCATAGGACAACAATCAGTCGTATACTGCACAAATCTGGCCTTTATGGAAGAGTGGCAAGAAGAAAGCCATTTCTTAAAGATATCCATAAAAAGTGTTGTTTAAAGTTTGCCACTAGCCACCTGGGAGACACACCAAACATGTGGAAGAAGGTGCTCTGGTCGGATGAAACCAAAATCGAACTTTTTGGCAACAATGCAAAACGTTATGTTTGGCGTAAAAGCAACACAGCTCATCACCCTGAACACACCATCCCCACTGTCAAACATGGTGGTGGCAGCATCATGGTTTGGGCCTGCTTTTCTTCAGCAGGGGCAGGGAAGATGGTTAAAATTGATGGGAAGATGGATGGAGCCAAATACAGGACCATTCTGGAAGAAAACCTGATGGAGTCTACAAAAGACCTGAGACTGGGACGGAGATTTGTCTTCCAACAAGACA